>NW_009188722.1:9981-12151 GCF_000690835.1 Fulmarus glacialis
GCTCTATTTAAGTCCCATGTCCTTTCTTGGAGTGCTTTTGGCAGTCTTTTCCTACATCTGCGCTCAACCATCATTCAGGCACATTCCACTAAACCTAGGGTTACACAAACGCATGAAACAACGCGATACACACGGAGCAGAACTGGAAATGCACCGAAGGCTGTCGGTATTTGTCACATCCCACCGCTGCCGCTACCTTCCTCTGTGCTCCATCCCATGTCCTTTCTTGGAGTGCTTTTGGCAGTCTTTTCCTACATCTGCGCTCAACCATCATTCAGGCACATTCCACTAAACCTAGGGTTACACAAACGCATGAAACAACGCGATACACACGGAGCAGAACTGGAAATGCACCGAAGGCTGTCGGTATTTGTCACATCCCACCGCTGCCGCTACCTTCCTCTGTGCTCCACGTCTTAAAATTCCATAAAGAGGTAAAATAGTTGAATTAGGAAATCTCCTTAATAAAACAATTGGAGGTTTTGAATTTGACTGTAGCTATTCTTTATCAAAATACTTCCCAGAACCAAGCCAGTTCTTCCCCTACCCCACCCAAGTTTTAGAAGAAAAAGGGAACATTCAGGACTAGGATTTCTCAAAGACAGAAATAAATGTTGGCTTGTCTCTGTTCTCAGCATGAATTCAACGCCCAAGACTGAGTGCTTTAAATAAAAATCCCAAGATTTGGTTTGCATTTGGTTTACGGCTTCTGCTGTAAAGGAATTAATGTATTTCAGAAGACCCAAGAGCCCAGTGGTTGGGGTGTACTACCCTGGGACTTGAGAGGTTTGAGCTGTACTTCTGGCTTTACCATCATCTCTAATTTTATTTCCACCTCTTACAGCCATTGTAAACCGCACGGAGATCTCTGTGGAACTTTGCTATATAAGGGCCAATGTCATTTATAGTCTAAGTTGCAAAGAAATCCTCCCAAATCTGCCTAGCACCTAGCTCGTCTGCCAGCAGCAGGCCAGAGGCACTGTGAAATATGGCAAACCTGTGGGGTCCTCCAGCCTGGCCGACAGCAGGGTTTGGAAAAAGGCTGAAGAGATGCTGTGTGAACAGGATGCATCTGGTCGCGCTGGCTGGAGCACGAAGAATGGCTGCACGATGGACCAGGCCACCGAGAGCCTCGAGGACCATCCACCTCGGAGGACTGCTCTCTCCCAAAATGTAAACCTCTTTTAACTGTTGCCTTTAACCAGTCTCCGAAATCCAGCTTTCTCAGACCCTCCTCTCTCAGACTTCAAGAGGAAAAGGCCAGTTTGACAATGGCTCTTCTTGGCTCACCAGGCTGATGTGGGGCAAGGTCACCAATACCTGAGCAGCAACCACAGACCTCAGCAGAACCCTGCAGGAAAACAGGACTGATTTAATAAGTGTAATTTCTAGACATAGACTTTATGAGGAATGCACTTTATTCCCACCTCTGCTGCAGGAATTAGGGCAGGAGTGTCTCTGGCTTTGCTCCCTGCAGCCCTTGCCCTGAGCAGAGCTGCACCGCTGGTGCTGAGCAGAGGTGGTGGGTACGGCTCTGCCAGCCCCAACCTCCAGCTCCTTGGGGGCTTCACATTTCCACGCGTATGTCTGGCCACCTCCAAGAATAGTCCTGCATGGAAGGAAGGAGAAATTAGGAATTAGGGATCTCTGCTCAGCCAGATCTGTTGGGGTTTTTCTCTCCTGTCTCCCTATTCGGTCTTAAAAAATAGAAAAACACACCACAGTCAGTGGGTATTACTTTTCCTCCTTATTTTTCTTTTTTTTTTTACTTTTCCTTTTGCTGCAAATGTCAAATGCAAGCGGGACAAGAAGTGAGATACTGAAATTCTTCAGGGGAACCTATGGACGCTAGTTTCTCTGCTCTCTCCCCTCATGCTCCTGCGAACCTCTACCATGCCAGAGCATTTCTCACCCTTGTTGCTCACTTCACCATCAAACCCTCTGCTGAGAGCAGAAGGCCCTGGAATCCTCTACACGGTGGAGCCCCAGGATGATGCATGGGGCCGAGTCCTCCCAAGCCCACCCGAAAGGCCCATGCCCCCTCCCAGGCTCTGCCCGGGGGTGCTTGTGTGTGTCTGGCCCTTTTCACCTCTCAAGAAGCGTCATTCAATCCAATAATGCTTTGCATATAAATCAGGATTCCTTCCCCATCAGAGAGCCCGTGGGTGCA
>NW_009188723.1:0-223 GCF_000690835.1 Fulmarus glacialis
GTGCAGAAAGATCCTGCCCGTGCTCTGCCCAGGGTGAGCAGCAGCTCAGCAGAGATTAGGGAGGAGGGAAGGGGCTGCCAGTCCCTGCCCTGCCACCCCAGCCGCCGCAGGGCCCCTCCGCAGGTGCCCATGGGCGAGGACTGATGTGCTCCAGCGTGGCAGCGTCAGTGAGTGCCTGACCTGCCGCTGCAGGCCGCAAGCTCTGCAGAAGGCTTTTTAAACA
>NW_009188723.1:288-725 GCF_000690835.1 Fulmarus glacialis
TTAGGCGGCAGCAGCGACATGATTTATGTGCCGAGGAAGCTAGAAATAGCATTCATGGCAAGCAAGACAACAGATTTATCCCCTCTCTTTAGTTCGCGCAGGGGATGTCACACACGATACATGCTGATGAGCCCATGGAGGAGACAGACAGTGCGGTGCAGAAACATTGGCCGTGTTTGCATGGAAACCTGATTTTAAAACAACAAGTCCACCCTGGACATCATCCCTGACCGTGGGGCTGGTGCAGAAAGCTCTGGTCCCACGGCTGGGATGTTTCCCCACCATCACAAACAGGCTTTGCCATAAAGACCCATGCCTGGCTGCTCCCGACGAGCCTGCAAGACCGGCACGACAGGCCAGCACCCAAGGGAGCTGACCCTGGAGGCGTCCCTGCACAAGCAGCTGCTGGCAGGGAGGGTGCAGCTGGCTGACATCCC
>NW_009188723.1:775-2342 GCF_000690835.1 Fulmarus glacialis
CCCACCCCCCCGCAGCGTCCCAGCCCCCTGCAGCATCCCAGCCCCCCGCAGCGTCCCAGCCCTTTGCCCCGGGGCTGGGGAAATGACCACAGCACAGTGGAAGGGCCAGTAATCGTGGGGCTTAGATTATCCCTAGCCCTTGTCTCCCCTCCCAGGTGCCAGGACCCATGGCAATGCACAGGGAGAGCGCAGAGGATCACCCCAGCACCGTGCCTCAGTTTCCCTACCTGTAAACCAATACCAGTGGCCTTGTTCAGTGCCTCTCTGCAGCTTGCACTTTGAGGAGTAATTAGCACAGGCATCTGGAAGGTGGCAGTCCTAATTCTGTATTATTTCCTACCAGAAGGGCTGGGACTGGAGTTGGCAGGGGGAGGACTGGTGACTGCAGATGTAGCGGCAGCTCTCAGGTTTGGAAGTGGAGTAAGGGACGCGCTAGCTGGAGCAGCTGGTGGACGGCGGGTACCAGTGCTCATCCCCAGTGTGCCAGCCTGGCTGGGGGCAATGCCCGCGCCAGAGCCGGGCAGGATGGCCATTACCTCCCCACTGCTCCCCCTTGTTTTGCCTGGTTCTGACAGATTCTCTTCCATTGCTTTCTAATTATTTCACATGTACAAGCGCTGTGAGCTTCAGTGGCTCCAAGGCTAATTACATCAGGCAGGTGCTGGAGTAACCCAGTGCAACTTCCTCAGCTGCCTCTCCGTGATGTGGATAATTGGTTAACATTTAAGTGATTTGGATTTAATTCAGAGCTCCTGTAATGGAGATGGGCAGGGGAGACCTTGCTGGGTGAGGAGGAGTGGGGCTGATCTCTCCTGCCAGGATGGTGTGATGCAGAAGTGACTCATGGGGGATTCCTTTTTTTCACAGGGGTTTGCTGGGGCTGAGCTCTGGAGGCCAGACCTGCTCAGGGATGCTGGTTTGGGAGAAGCCAGGCTGGGCTGGGGAGCAGAGCTGTGCAGGTGCTGCGTTGCTCGGCGGTGGGGTGGCCTGGGGAGCAGGGCTGGGTGGGCTCTGTGTGGAGCCTGGGCTGGTGTGCTCCCCTGTCATGAGTGGTGTGCGGTCTCAGTGGGTCCTGCTGGAGGCTGGACATGAGGAAGCATGTCCTGGAGAGTGTGGGAGAAGGTCTCCCCCAGGATTCAGAGTGTGGCACGAGGAGGGCAGAGCATCCAAACTTGAGGCGCAGAGTTTTACCTCTGTGAATCTTGCTTAAAGCATCTGCAGGGGATAAGAGAAGCCCCTGGGACAGGAAGGTGCTGACCCCGCATGGGGGGGGGTCACCTCTGAATGCAGGGACCATGGGAGAGCCCGGTGGTGGCAGGAATGACTGCGGCATTGCAGCCCTGCCCCAAAACAGAGACTGGGAGTGCAGAGCCCTGGGGCTGCTCCTGCGGGCACTTGGAGCCATTCAGGAGGCCACGAGGACCCTCTGCTTCCTTCCCTTGCACCCTTTAGAGTCAGATCCTCGCTCGCTGCGGGGGAAATCTCCCTTCAGCGAGGAGCGGGCACAAAGACTGGACATCAGGTGTGGTGTCAGGACGGCATGCCAGCACGCCTGCCTGGCCGCGTG
>NW_009188723.1:2845-7457 GCF_000690835.1 Fulmarus glacialis
TCAGGTGTGGTGTCAGGAAGGGCTGCCAGCAAACCTGCCTGGTGCTGGGGGCTGCCCAGCGCCGTGTGAGAGCTCAGGGTCCCTGCTCTGCTCGCTGCCGGCAGCCCCCCACGCCCCTTGCAGCATCCCGGAGAGAGCTGTGCCTCAGCCCGCCTGCCCCCGCGCCAGCCGAATCGTGCCATCACAGCCCTGGAAGTGCAGAGCAGCCAGCTCTCCGAATACTTAGTTAAATTATGTTTATTTTTAAAATTCTTGAATCTTCTTGGCAGGAAATAGAATTTCCCTAAAGAGATTTTCTAGTGGGTGAGCAAGGCTGGCAGTCTGAATCAAGGATCCCTCCTGTCTTCCCAACAGACTTGAGGAGCTGACATTGGTGCAGTCTTTGATTAAAGTAAGAATTTGTCCTCCCCAGCCCCTGGCAGGAACTCGCACATATGGTCCCTCTCGCAGCGGCTGACGGTCCCTGGCACGAGGCCACCGCATCCGTCTGCACCCGCCGGCTAACCCCCCTGAGGATGCCTGCCTACCTGGCCCTGGCGCGGGGAACTGCGGGTCCTTCGCAATGGCACCCCTGCTCCGGGCTCCTCTGAGCCTGGGTTTAAGGAGGGGGAGGCTGACAGCAGAGCCGAGCGGTGCTCCCACCCCACGGCACCCTGCGAAGGGCCGGGGAGATGCCGCAGTGTTCATCAGCTCCCTCTCTACGGCAGGGCTCTGCCTGCTTGCCTACCTGGCCCTGGCGCGGGGAACTGCGGGTCCTTCGCAATGGCACCCCTGCTCCGGGCTCCTCTGAGCCTGGGTTTAAGGAGGGGGAGGCTGACAGCAGAGCCGAGCGGTGCTCCCACCCCACGGCACCCTGCGAAGGGCCGGGGAGATGCCGCAGTGTTCATCAGCTCCCTCTCTACGGCAGGGCTCTGCCTGCTCGAGCTGCTCCTCTGAAACCAGCGGCAGCGCTGGGGAGGGACAGCAGAACAGCTCGGCTGCAATCAGCTGCTCGGATGGCACTCCGGAACATTTCTCTTTCTAATTTGCCGGAGTGATTCGGTGCTCGATAGCATGTTTGATGCTAGTCATCGCTGGAGGAAGCTAGCTGGGGAACAGGTTTGTCTTTGCGATTTCAGAACAAAATGCGTTAGAAACACCCTGGAAATGTCTTTGCAGTGATTCAGACCCGGCTTGGGAAGAAAAACTCTGCCCCGGTGGGAGCTGGGGGAAAGTTGTTAGCTTTGTGTGTAGCCCACTTAGTATCCCCAGATCCCGCGCTCCAAATAATTCATCCCCAATAACATTTAATTCATTCCATTTATTAATAATTAGATCTGAGCCGACCCACCACATGCAATGGATATATACGCTGTGCCGGGGAAGCACGTTTTCAGGACAAAACCTGGAGAAGAAGAAACGACCCGGGGCAGGTCAGGGTCCAGGGCGCACACTTGCCCCGTGTTTCCGACACGCTGCGTGGCACCCATGAGGAGTGAGGACTGCTTTTCCCTGCAGTGAGGACCAGAGACTCTCTGCAGTGACCCAGCACCCTGCAAAAGTGTGGGCTGGGGTGAACCCTGGCATGCTCTGACCCAGCCTGGGGGCTGCTCAGCCCAGCCCCGCAGCGAGGACCGGGCTTTTCCAGGCATCGTTCAGGACTTAGAGACCTTTGGGGCAGGCAGGGAGTTACCCGATGGGGTTGGGGTCATCTGTCCCAAGGAAATCTTGCTTCTTCCCCACAGAAGGTCAGAGGATGCCAAGCGCTGCAGGTGGCTCAGCCCGGCTCCCCCCTGCAGCACCCGTGGCCCTCGGGGCCGGGCACATCCCCGCTTCATGCGCCGGGTGGGGGAGACGGGCACGGTTGTGACAACAGCAACAAATCCTTCTAGTCACAACATCGTCGGGAGCGCTCACAATTATGGGCTAAGGCTGTGGTATGCGCTAAATATAGAGCCCTGGTCCTCGCACACTTAAGGAAACAAGTGATCTGATGAGCATCTTTCTGCTGAAATGTGAGCCCATTTATTAAGTTAAATGGACGTGAAATGCAAATGTGAGGTTAATTTTCAGCTATTTCCAAATAATAATTAAAGCCTTTTGGGACTGCTCATTAGACACATTTGCCGTGTGACTCCCCGTCCACTCCCCGGTGTGGATGAGGGATCCCGGGGAGGACGCTTGGTGCACGGGGTGGATGGTGGCACCGAGCCCTGCAACAGTACCCTGGTTTGGTTGCAGACCTGTGCTGAACAGCCCAGCCATGGCCCTGCTCTGTGCCACGGTGCCCCGAGATGCAGGTCTGCTCCCAGGGCTGATGCAGGTGGAGTTGGGGTCCTACCGCTCCCCTGACCAGCGACCCCTCCATCTTCCTCCTGTCTAACCCTCACCGCCTCTACCCGCCTGCCTAAATCCCCAGTTTCAGCAGGGAACTAGACGTGGGTCAACTTGTGCTGCACGGGAGCATCCAGCTTTGAAATGCGCCTCAACTGAGCGGCTCTAGCTGCCTGCGCCCGCTGTCCCAGGGGAGGGAGAAGGGGTCAGCGGTCATGGGGGTCCCTTAGGCTCATGCAGGGTGCAGACTGCTCTGTTGCAGGTGAAGAAGCAGGTCCTGTCCCCAGTGAGCTGCCAGCGTGCAGAGCAGTGCAGAGGGAAGGCTGCGGTGGTGCAACGCTCTGTGGCTGCGGGCGCTGCGTGTGTTTGGGGCTGGAACGCGAGCGCTTGCCCAGCACCCCGTTGGGACCCCCGCCTTCGCCCCTGCAGCTCACGGATCTCTGCTCCCACCCAGGTGAAGAGCGTGAACCTGTCGGATGGGGAGGTGCTCTCCATCCGCGGGGTGGACGGCGATGCACTGGTGGTCCTGGCCAACCAGACCCTGCTGGTGGAGGGCCAGGTGATCCGCAGCCCCACCAACACCATCTCCGTCTACTTCCGCACCTTCCAGGACGAGGTGGTGGGGACCTTCCAGCTCCACTACCAAGGTGGGTGCCTCCCCGACGTGGGTGCGCAAGGAGGGGTGGGACAGGGCGTCAGTACCGTGGGGCTCGGCCCCACTGGGCTGCAGGGGTGGATGGATGCTGGGCTCTGCCCCCGCAGACCAGCCGGGCTCCTGTTTCGCTGCATGCCCATGCTCAGAGCATCGGCTGGGGCGGGTGGAGCAGCAGCCTGTGTCGTGCCCCGGGCAGAGGGTTCAATGTGCACCGATGTCCCGCAGCCCAGCGCTGGCTGTGCTCCTCGCACCCGCCTTGCCCCGTTTCTGTCCCCGCGCAGCAGCTCTTCCTGCACAGATTCAGACTGCAAGTCTATTTTTTTCCCTTGAAGAGCTATAAAAAATAGATGAGTTCAAGCAAATTCTTTTTAAAATAGAAACCGGGTCTGGGCAAAAGCAGTAACAGGTGGGGAAGCAGCAGCGTGGTGGTTTGTCGGTGCTCTGCAGCTGGCAGCCGGCAGCGAGGCCTGTTCGTGGCACCGCAGGCACACCCAGCATGTCCCCAGCGCTCCCCCCACAACTGCAGGGTGGCTGGGAGCAGACAAGCCCTGAGCTCCGCAATGTGTGTGCTTGTTCCAGTGTTTATGCTGAGCTGCAACTTTCCACGGAGACCTGACTTTGGAGACGTCACCGTGATGGATTTGCACTCGGGTGGAATTGCTCATTTTCACTGTCACTTGGGCTACGAGCTGCAGGGTCCCAGGGTGCTTACGTGCATCAACGCATCGAGGCCGCACTGGAGCAGCCCAGAGCCAATCTGCTCAGGTACATTCCACGTTAGTTAGCCTCAGTGCTAAGAAAAACTGGGATCCCCACAGAAAAAAAATTAGAGTTGCTTTCTTTGTACCGTGAGTTGAATGCGGCCCTGGGAGAGAGGGAAACCAATGCCCAGCTCTGTGCACAGTGCAGCCCGAAGTACTGCGGGTTTTCACGTTAGTGGCAGCAGAATCCGCTTCCTAATTAGGCAGATAAGGGAAAGGAAATTATAGATTTTATGTGTACGTCTGAGCATCTATGTGTATACATAAAACAAAGCAAAGCCAAGCCAGGCAAGAGGTTCATGCGTGAAAGACTGCTGAGAAGAGCTGGGCAGGCATCAGTGGAGGGGTTCATCCCCTTTGCTGCGCAGAAGCCCCGGGTGCAAATGCCTGCCCGTACCCTTTGCCTTGCCCTGTCTCCTTGCCCGTCTCAGCGGGGCTGTGCTCTCTGTCGGCAGCGCCCTGCGGCGGGACGGTCCACAATGCCACCATCGGCCGCGTCCTCTCGCCCAGCTACACGGGGAACCAGTCGAGCAGCATGTACTGCGTGTGGGCGATCGGGGCCCCCCCGGGCCAGAAGCTGCACCTGCACTTCGAGAAGCTCCTGCTGACCGAGAAGGATAGGTGAGGCTCCGGGAGCCGCTCGGGCGCCCGGGGGCGGCGCTCAGCCCATTTCCCTGCACCCTCACGACTGCGGAGAGCTTTGCTCTGCCCAGGGTGAGGAGCGGGGAGCTTTGCTGGGCGCTGAATATGCCAAGGCTTGGATGCTCTGAGCTGGTCTCAGCCCCTCCACCTCACACCTCCTGCCCTCCCAGTGCCCGGGCTGCGGGTGTCCCGGGAGGCAGCACCGACCCGAGCTCGGGGTGCAGCACGGAGGAGGGCGCCG
>NW_009188723.1:7484-7686 GCF_000690835.1 Fulmarus glacialis
AAGAGGAGGTTCCTGATTCAGGTGTTCAAGCACTCAGGAGGCAAGACAGGTCTTGGTGCAAAAAGAGCTGCAAGAAGCAGGCGCAGAGCACCAGCCCCTGCTATCCCGAGGCCCTGCGCTTCATGCCGGGGATCTTGCCGGTCTCCTGATCCCACCAGCTGCAGGGTGATGCAGTGTGCTGTATCACGCCCGTCCTCTCCTC
>NW_009188723.1:7713-8166 GCF_000690835.1 Fulmarus glacialis
GCAGCACAAGAAGCTGCAAGTCCCACGCCGTCAGCATCCGTAACACAAAGCACACGCTTATGGTGCTGATGCTTGTGTTTAAGCAGCATTAACATTCAGTCTGGTAACAGGCAGTAAAGCAGGTTTATGGCTTGTAGTAAAATCAAAGAATAAAGCCTCTGTTTATGACACAGTAAAAGAGACTTATCTGGTTGGTGAATTTTTGTTTGCAATATTTCTTTAAAATGCCATATTCCGGGAGCACTGGAGAGCGGGCGCTGGCGGGGAGGGGGGCCGGGTGATGCTCAGGGGGGGCACGGGGACACTTCTGCCTTGTAACATGCCATGTCCTCCCATGCAGGATGGTGGTGTACAGCGGGGACACGAACCAGTCCGCCGTCCTCTACGACTCGCTGCGTGCTGACAGCGTGCCCTTCGAAGGGGTGATCAGCGACGGCTCCTCCATCAGGATCG
>NW_009188723.1:8273-10981 GCF_000690835.1 Fulmarus glacialis
GCCTCTGGACATTCGGGCAATTAACAGAGATACGGCTGTAGGAAGGGTCTCGGCTGCCCCCGGCACCGGCAGACCCGGTGCTCCACCATGCCACTGTCCCCATGTCGCTTGTAGGCACATAGGGCAACCCAAACCTCGACTGGTGCTGGAATAGCTGTGGAGAATACATTTGCCTAGCAAGGAATAGGAACAGAAATAGTGAAATCGCATTTACTCCAACAGAAAGGTTCATTGGTGAGCTGAGTGTCCATGGGACACATCTCTTGTGCCTGCCGCGGGGCAGCCCTGGGGCAGTGGGTGCCGTGTCCAGGATGGGGCCCCTCCAAACCCAAGCTGAAAAGGCCATTGGTGCCATGGGAATCACACAGCCTGCGGTGACTGTCACCACCAAAGGCCCAGTCTGTCCCCTTCCCTCAGTCCCTGTAGCGCTGGGTACCGAGCCCAAGCCAGCCGCAGGGACGGGGGCAGTCCTGGCTCCTGCCCTCGCTGCAGCGCTTGCTCGCACCGGGCTGCCTTCCTCTGGACCCGCCAGCGGCTCCTTCGGGGATGGGGCGCTGGGCAAGCCCCAGGCAGCTCACACAGGTTTGCTCCAGTTGTCATTTAAGTGCATCCTGCTGCCAGGATCAGTCCCACGGGAGCCCCACGCCTCTGAGCAAGCTGAATAATGTGGAGTAATCCCAGGGTAGATTGCTCAGCAAATACAGCAACTGGCAACACAGCGAGTGCGTTACTGATGCTGATACACAATGGAAGTGAGGTTTGGTTAAGCCTGCATGGCTCAGGACAGATAAACTGTTGTTAATCCTAATTGCCTGTAAAATACACCGTGGAAGAGGCCATCCATGCACGGCGGGGATGGAGGGATGGGTTTCTAGCTGGGGATGGCGGCAGAGCCCAGGGCTCATCTAGCAAACCCCCAGAGCTGAGGGTGTGAGGAGCAGGGGAAGGCAGCGCTCCCCCCAGCCAGCTCCGTGCCCCTACGGCTAACAGGGGGTTTCTCTTCCAGCCTTCGAGCGGGGCCACTGCTACGAGCCCTACATCCAGAACGGGAACTTCACCACCTCTGACCCCACCTACAACCTGGGCACCACCGTGGAGTTCACGTGCGACCCCGGGCACTCCCTGGAGCAGGGCCCCGCCGTCATCGAGTGCGTCAACATGCGGGACCCATACTGGAATGACACAGAGCCGCTGTGCCGAGGTCAGTCCTCACACCGTGGGGCGATGCTGGGCGGTGGGCGTGAACACCCCTGGGACCCTGGCTGAGCCCTGCCTGCCTCTCGCTCCCGCAGCCATGTGCGGGGGGGAGCTGACTGCTGTGGCCGGGGTGATCCTGTCCCCCAACTGGCCGGAGCCCTACGCGGAGGGGGAGGACTGCATCTGGAGGGTCCACGTCAGCGAGGAGAAGCGGCTCTTCCTGGACATCCAGCTGTGAGTAGCCCAGGAGCTCGGTGCATGTCTCTGCCCCGCCAGTGCTCAGCCCACTTCGCTGCAGTATCCCTGCTCCCCCCGCCCCAGGGACCCGCACCGTTTCCCTGTTCTCCCCGTCAGAGCTTTCCTAATCCCCTAAGATGTACTTGGCACCCAGGGAGAGGTCCGGGGCAGTACCAGTGTTGCTCCCTGAGTTCAAAGCGCTGATACACCATTCCTTGCAGTAGTTAGGGACAGCTTCTGAACTCCTCCAGAGCAAAGCCGCAGGGAGCAGTGCCACAGCAGCACGCGGCCACGTGCAGCTCAGAGTGACACGCAGCACCGTCACGAGCTGGTTCATACTGGGCTAGGAAAGCCTAGGGACACCCGTGAGCTGGAAACCTCAGCTTAGTCTTTGGGCTGAATGTGATAGAGGGAGGGCAAGGGGCAGGCGGAGGCTCTGCCCAGCCCTCCCTCCTGTGCCCTGCCTTCTTTCTTTTGTGGGACCAACATGTCTTCACAAAATGCCTCAGTTCCCCTCCTGACTGCCAGCCCGCTCCTGTGCCATTCAGTGACACGGCTCAGAACGCAGTGGGGAGCAGAGCAGGGCTGCCCAGCAAGCCCTGGCTGCGCCGTCCAGGCACAGGCAGGCAGGGCAGCACTTGCTGCACATACCAGGGGTCAGAGGGGTGTGGGATTCGATGCCAGGCTGGGAGCCCTTGGCATGGTAATGCTGCCGATGCAAAGGGAATCTCCTTCAATGCTCTTTTGGGTTTTCAAGAGGAGGGCATGTTTCAAGAAGGGGCTTAGAGTCATAAAGATTTTAAAGCTTTCTGTAAAATCACAAGTCGGAGCTCCCGGTGCACCTCTCCCAGCTTTGTGGGTGCTTGGGCTGAGCAGAATTGGAGGCCAAGCGATTTGAAGTCATCAGACATAAATGTCACTGAGAAAATCATGTTTGACAGAGAGCAGAGATTTACTACAAATGTCAGCTTGCCATGGGGATTAGCTGGGCGCCTTCCAAGAACATTCGTAATAAAACGTTTGGGGATCAGCTCAGGCGTCTCCAAACAAGGCTGAATTAGATGGGCCGACGTGCAGGGCAGGGGTCCCACAGTGACCGAGCACGTCCTGGGCCCACAGGTATTGTGCACGTGCAGCCAGCTGGACCCCACCCGTGTGCCGGAGTCCAGGCTTCACCGGGAAAGTTGCTTCAGCCTCAAACTTGATGGAGGCTCCTCCTGCGGGGCCGGGAGCATCCACGGGGAGGGGGAGGACGTGGTGTCCCTGCCCCAACC
>NW_009188724.1:0-5310 GCF_000690835.1 Fulmarus glacialis
CCCCCCCCACACACCCTCTTATTTACACAAAAGATTCAGAGAAGTCGAAGCCGGCTTCTGCGAAAAGCCCTCACTGGAGCGGAAGAGGAAGCCCCGGGTTTATCGGCGCCGAGCCAGGCATTATCGCAGCGCTGTGGCTTCCAGGAAGCACCAGCAGCCCTGACCCCCCCTCCGTGCCCACCAGCACCTTTGCATATTTCCATGGCAAAGGCCCAGCTTTGCATGAGGGCCCCAGGGGACCGAACAGGCCCAAAATAGCCTGCAAAGACACAGCATAAAAAAAAAAAAACAAAAAACAACAAAACAAAAAACCCACGACCAAAAAACCCCCATTTTGCAGTATCTGCACAGCAGGGCTGAGCCACCCAGCTTGGTTTCCGTAGCGAGGGCCTCGCCAGCACTGCAGGAAGCTGTCACCTCTCCCCTGCCTCGCCCCGGCTGGAGCCACCAGCAGTTTTTTGGGGCAGGGAAGGGCCTTGACAGCTCCCACAGCAGAGCTGGTCCCAGGAGGAGGAAGCTGTTCATTAAACCACTGTCCGAGCAAGGTCTGCCCCTAACTGGGCTGCGCCCTCCGGCCCCGGGCAGGCCGCATACTTCCTCCATCCCCGACCCGCAGGAATTGAAATTTGGGGGCCACGGGGCAGGGAGCAGTCTGGGGGAGCAGGGTACCCCTAAAGAGGCCTCCTCGGCAACTGCAACGCCAGCTTGCTCTGCCCAGGCAAAGGAGGGACAAGATTAACGCTAGATGACCGAAGCCACACAGTGTCTCCCCCCACTTAAAAGGGGTGAGGAGCAGGGCTCCAGGAAAAGTCCCCTCTCCTTGAGGCTGCAGGCCCCCGCCTCACTGATGCAGAGGGTGACAAGCCCCAGGCACAGGCACCCAGAGAGCCGCAGCACGCTTCGGGGCGCTGCAAGGAAAGGCACTGAGCACAAGGCGCCTCGTGGACTTTCCCCACCCACGTACGTGGTGCAGAAGAGTGTCTCAGCACGGAGCAGCTCCGGGGAGACCGTGACACAAGACACCCAGAGCAGTTTTCCACAGCCCGCAGGGGCTTTCTAATAACAGAGAGGCTGTGGGGCACCCCACAGGCAGCATCCATGCTAACAGGCCCACATCAGCAAAGCAGAGCAGGAGCATTTAGCACATCAGCATCTCGTTACAGGAAATGGCAAGTTTTATACTAGAGGATTGAGAACAAAAGACATTTATTGACAAAACTAAGTGCTTGTTCAGCAAACAAGCAGGCCTGACAATAGCACCATCTTTCAGCTCTCCATTCTTCCATCGGGCATCACTCGGGCTGCAGGTCAAGCACCGTGGACGAGGATGTTCCTCGCTGTGCGGGACCCAGTCCCACAGAGTAGAGCTCCCCAAGAACCAACCGATCCACAGTCAGAGGGCACGAGGCAGACGAGCGCTGCGAGCCCAACGAGAAGCAACGCTACCAGCTGGGGACCAGGGACCGAGCCCAGGGCCGGCACCGACGGACTCGCACAAGCTGCAGATCCGAGCCGACGAGTTTTATTCTGCTCCAGAACGTTTACATTCAAACATCAGCTTCGTTCGACTCATGGCTTAGAGCATCCAAATGAAAGGAAGACAAGGAAGTGACCGATACCTACTTCCACAGCTCCCCACCCACTAGAAGGGCTAGAAAAACCAAAAAGATTAAAATAAACAGAAACATCAACTGTTGCCAGCAAGCCATGGGCACAACGAGAGTCCACCAGGCCACTGATCCTTGCTACACTCCCTGGCAATGTTGCTCAAGTACATCAGAGAAAGGCTCGCTTGGAGTCAAGGCAGGAGAAGGCTTCGCCACAAAAATGCTACTTCACGTGAGGAATGAAGTACAGTGCACTGATAAGCAGTTTTACCACATTCAAAATTCCCCTTTTTGTATCATTAGCTCTGTAAAAATGTACATATTCTACAGATTTATAGATATTTACAGGTTCTCTACAGCCTTCCCTCCCCATGTGGGGTTTTACATACTTACAAATGCACTCCCTATTTTTAAATTGCCTGTGTGTGGTGAGTCGCATCGGTGTAGCCAAGATCAGCCAGACAGGCCAATGCAGCCACGCCGCAGCTGGCTGTGGTTACTACCCCGAGCCCCGCCTCACCCCCCCCAGCCCCAACGCTCCTCTGCCTGCTCAGTGACCTGGCTGAAGCCCTGCTGGGAGGGAAGGGGCCATGCAGGGCTCCAGCACCCATGTTCTGGCAGCAGGTTGTGCATCTTGGCTGCTGGCGCAGCTCTACTGCTTCCAGAGGGCGGATGCGTGCAGCGCCGGCAGCGGCCGAAGGCCCGTTCGCCAGCACACCTGGGGGTAGGCGCAGGCTCGCACGACGCCAGCATTCAATGCTTCTGCTCCAACAGAAAAGCCACAAGTTTAGGCAGGACACCAGCAGCAGAAGATGCTATTTCCAGAAACCCACAACCACAAGCCTGAAACATCTGCTCCACGCACAGCGCCGTGCCAAGCCCAGGAGGCTTCAGTCCAGACAAGAGCTGCTGGTGCTCACTGGCTTGCTGCTAAGCAGATCGGTTCCCTCCGGGATAAAACTGAAGCAGTCCACTTGAGCTTTCTGTCATCATCCTCTTGAAGGAAGCAGAATATCAACTCCTCCACTTTCTGTTCCCAAAGCAATAAATCCTCATCAGTAGCCACAATCTGACCGGATCACACCTTCCTTCTTAGGAAAGGATTGCTCAGAGATATTCTCCTTGGGTCACTCAAGTTCAGCTTCATAAGTACTCACAGGAGGAAGTGATCAGCTCACCAGCCCCAAACAGAGCCGGTCCACCCAGAGTTTTGTCCCTCTGCAGCATACCCTGGCTCACCGGATCATGTAGGCCAAGCTTGCTCCCAGTCCAGCCACACCTGCAAACGCCATCAGTACGTTTCTGATGCTGCCTTCTAGGTCCTCGACTCGAAAAAAGTCGACAAAGCCCTCCTAGGAGAAAGAAGATAAAGTCATTTCCCCGCCAACCACCCTTCTTTGGCAGGAAGGCATGGAAAGCCTTTTTCCGTGGCAGAGTGGGCTGGGATACAGCCCGCCCAGCACATCCACCAAGTGCACTCCCCCAGACTCATTACAGCCAAGCCCGCCCTGCAGAGGCAGCAATCAGGAGACAGCACCAAAGCAGCTGTGGACCAAGTTCAGCACATCCAGGATTGACTTGGCTTTGGGAACACTGCCCCCTCCACGCTGGGCTGGGGCACATTTTTAGGTCAAGACTGCTTCAGGCAGCTCGTTGTAAGGAGCTCCTGAAACACCACAACTCCAGCTAGATGTTTCAGACTGTGGTTTTAACTGGAGCAGTGAGTCATCTCTGTGCTTTGCTGACACATGTGGTTGTCAGCGAGCAGGTCACAGAAATAGGAAAATATTGGATTGTTCTGAAAAGTTCGCAGTGTTTGGGACAGGCAGTGACTCACCCAGCCTCCCTGGCTCATTAGCCACTCGCGCTTAGATGAGACGAGCGCATCCGTGATGATCCCTGCCAGTGAGCTGATGCATTTCTCCTGGTTTATGCTTTTCAGGTGTTTCGCAACAAAGGCACCAAATGAGATGAGCGTCACCACTCGACCCCAGTTTGTTACTCCATCACTGAACACGTGGGCAGCCACTTCACACACTGACTGCAGATCTTCCTCTTTCTGGATTTCCAGCTTCCGAAGCATTCCAAAAAAAAGTTGAGAGGTAGGCACACACACGACACAGAATACCCTGCAAGGTCACCAGTGAGAAGATGCAGCCACCACACTCTAGGTCCAAAAGCTGTAAGAGTCACTGCCGACTGTCAGTGATGGAGAGCAAGTACCTGCCTGCTTCTGCAGAGGGCTCTGCTGCTCACAGTCACCTGGGCCAGAAAAAAAACAGCCCATAACCCACTTCTAGTTCCTTCCTCCCCACCTCGGGCACAGCTGCTGTCTCTGTGCACATCACACTCTCCTATCTCACAAGGACTTTAGAGCCCGACCACGTCAGAACCACAGCACGTAAGTCAGTTTGCAGCCTGGTGTGAGCCCTGCCCCTCGAGCCAAAACGAAGGACAGTCACCTATGGCCAGGCAGATGTGTCGCCATTTTATTAACGTGGTT
This sequence comes from Fulmarus glacialis, assembly GCF_000690835.1. Taxonomy (NCBI): domain Eukaryota; kingdom Metazoa; phylum Chordata; class Aves; order Procellariiformes; family Procellariidae; genus Fulmarus; species Fulmarus glacialis. The sequence goes on from NW_009188724.1 coordinate 4,111, forward strand.
TTAGTGACTGGAACAACAGAATTCCCCAGTTTGGCCTGCAGTGCCCTCTCATGAATAAGCAAATAAGACAAGCCTCTACGAAAACGAAAGGCATTGCTTGTTGTTGCTCAAACTAACAGGAAGCTAGTTCCTGTTCTGCACACACAAAGGTAACCATCCCTACAAAAGCCCCAGATACCAACACCAGCTCACGTTGGTCTTAACATTCCTCCAAAGCCACGCTCATTACTCGAGCGCCACCAACAGTCAAAGGTAACCATCCCTACAAAAGCCCCAGATACCAACACCAGCTCACGTTGGTCTGAACATTCCTCCCAAGCCTCGCTCATTCAACGAGCGCGTCCACCGATCTGGCCAGGGTAACTGAACCCACAGTCTTTCACATCAGCACAGCTAAGGACGCAAGAAAGAAACTGAACATAAAAAAAAAAAAACCATGAAAAAAAAAAAACTTAGAACATCCTCCTGCAAGAAGGAAGGCATTTCACCACATGCCGTCTCAGAAGGAAACGCAGACACTACCCTTCTGTGCCAGGCACCATCCTGATCTGGGATCAGACATGGTGCAGTGTGCCGAAAGCAGTCCCAGCACAAGTCCCGAGGCCAGGAGCTTGGCCCCACCACCGCAACAGCTCAGGCTAGCCCCAAAACAGCTCGTTTCTGAGTTACACGAAACCAGGTCAAAATGGTCGGTTCTCACTTCCAGTCCGTCCCCAGGACACTCTGCAGCAAGGACACCTGCTCATCCAAGCCCAGGCACTGGGGTTCAAGTTTCTATGACTATTCTAGGACTCATCAGAAGCGGGCAAAATACATTAAAATAGCTATGACCCGAGCACACTGTCCGGGAGAATTTCTCGCCCAGAAACCCCGTTCCACCCGACCCAGGGGTGTGAGGAGTTTAAAATCCTAATCTTTGAACACTTAGGATTATTTGCATGTAGTCATGCTGAGCAAAGCAGGATACAAGGAGAAACTGGGGCTAATCTGTAACTAGATTATCTCCTCTGCACACGTTACTAGCAGTTTTTCCAGCTCCCAGTCGAACAAAGTTCAGTTTCATTTTTAATCACTTCTCAGCTGTTTTAACTCCCTCGAAACCAGGGCCACATCCCATCCGGCAAATGACCCGACCGAGAGCTCAGGCGCCTCCCCCGCCCTTGCTTGGGGGTGGGGTGGGGGTGGCGCAGAGGCCTTACT
>NW_009188725.1:0-19401 GCF_000690835.1 Fulmarus glacialis
GGTGAGATAGTAACCGCCACCGCCTGAGGTGCCGAGCGGGAGTCGGAGAGGTGTCGGTGTGCGCTGGGGCAGCGCCGTTTTGTAGGGGTGATGGCTCCCAGGTGAGAGCCTCCACCACGGGGCAGCCAAAATGGGGTGCCACCACCTTGGCTACGTTCATAGGCTCAGCCTTGGCCAGCCTTGTCCACAGGTTACTGCCAGCGCACCTGCAGCTCCTGAAAGCCTGGTCAGATGGGGTTGTGAAACCCTACTGGGGGAGTCCCACGGGTAAGTCAGTTAAGGAACAGCAAATACAAGTGTGCAGCTGTACTTTGACTTTCATGTCAAGATCATGCTGCCCCTGAAGGAGACGGTACCACCATCCTTCCAGCTCTGCACCAGCCTCTAAACTGCCAGCTGCACGCAGAGCCAAGCTGGAGAGTTGACCTGAAATGTTAACCTGAAAAACTGGTTGTCAGATAACTCACTTCATTGTTCTGATCATCATGCAACTATACAACCAGCTGTGTTGCATGGTGAACAGATCAATGACAGAAGGAAGTGGCATAGGGTTGGAAAGGATTGTTTTCACTGGGCAAGGACGCAGGACTGTTTCTTTTGGTAGCAGTTTCAGCTTAAAGCATTTGTCTAACTACAGCCTCATGATTGACTCAAGCTAACCTAAGACTGATCTCCAACTGTAAAAAAGGGCTTTGACCTCTCCTCTGTCTTCAGGTTCGTGTTTCCATTATCTCCCTTGCATCAGTTTCTAGTAATCATGCAACCAAAGGGTGAGTCAGAGCCACTTGAAAACTAACACACACAAAGAAATGACGGGTTCTCAGGTAAGCAAACTGTTGATCAGCAACCAGGCTGATCCAACTCATCACAGAATTGCTAGAGCCAAAATAAGGAAGGAGTTGGGAATGTGCAACTAGGGGAAGATAGCAGCACAGAGTTCGATCATCTTACATTAACAATAGAAAACACACTTTCAAGGTATATTTTCATGCTGTAACTGTGTTGCTCTAATGTGGCTGCCACCAAAGGTGCTGTCCTCCTCTCTTCTTTCTTGACTGTGACTATCTGCTGCTAGTACTTCCTTCACCAGCAGTAGTGCTCATTTGACCTCATGATGAGCCATTTCTGAAAGATAAATGGATAGAGAATTAAACTCCCTGCAAATGTGAAATGAATAGGGTTAAATGAAAAACACTGACTATGTAAGGGAGGGAACAGGAATGCAGAGCTGGAGGGAAGCAGGACCTCCCTTTCTTTCTGCTAGATCAGCTCAACCACAGAAGCCCACTCAGACTCCAAGGGGTTAAAGGGATTTAGTTTCAAATCAATTTAGTTCAAAGAGATTTAGTTTGCAGCTAAATACTATCTTGCTGCTCACCATCAAAATATTAGTATAAGGTAGCTAAGAAACATGAAACAGCCGAAGATCTCCAGGTTAACTCATGCAGAATAGAGTATATATCTGAGTGAATATCTGAACAAGTACAGATAATCAAACTTCCAAAAGGCCAGGTATGGAACCCTTGCTTGAAATTCTTAAGATAAAGCCAATCAATAATGACCAATAGATCTTGTCAGCTTATCAGCCAGCCCTGCCAGATGGTATCGATGACCTCCTAAAAGCACATAAAGTAGGTGAGCAGACCTGCAATTATTTTAAGAATCGTCTTGAGCGTGGTTCTTTCATGCAGAAATTTCATGAATGGACTTCCAGAGAGAAGGTCAGAGTGTTTTCAGTCACCAAAACGAGCAGGAAATGCAAGGATCTCTAAATAGTACTAATAATATTCAAAACAGACAAGGATTTAACAAAAAAAAATTTAAAAAAAAGTGTTGCTGCAAGCAGGCACACTCATTCATTACACACTGACAACATTGGATAGATGATTTTGAAGAACAAAGCAAGTAACTTTGGTAGAGGGACCATGTGGAATGCAAATCGTACTGAAATCACAGCAGGCCATCTGTCACTGGTGGAATGAGTGTGATCCCAAGAATAAACAAAGTTAACAAGTATCTGGTTATCAGCAGTACATGATGGTGCAGAAAGTCAAATAATTGATGTAGTGTTTAACATTTACCAAAAAACATCAATAAAAGCTGCTGAGAGATTTCACAGAGAATCCAAGACAAATATTCTTTTGAAAAACACAGCTGCGAGTCACAAGAACACTATTGTACAGCTCCATCAACAATACTCATCAAATACTTGGTTAAAGAACGGGAAAAAAGAGAGTACAGAGATAAGCCTTATGAAAAAATTCTCTGTACCACTTGTAAATTTTTCTGTTTAAAGCTAACCAAAGATGATAGTTCTGAAATGATTCCATGAGGACAGCCCTAGATGTGTTGTTTTGTATGCACCACACAACCAATACATAGAAGTCAGTCAGAATCACTGTATCATTTCTTTACTTCTCGCAAATGTTTTGGCAAATTGGAAAACAGACATGAGCAGAATTCAGTAGCATTAATAAAATAGTGTGGTCGTTTGATTTATGCAGAGCATAAATTGGTCCTGTGACTTTTCAGGATGTAGTATTAATAGTGCTTTTTCTAGCCATGAGGAAACTGGAGCCTTAAAACTTACGCAATACAAGTACAATTATCAACAAAACTTTTCTATGCTTGAATTTGAATGCCATCTGTTACTTCCCTAAAAGTGCAACAACTGATATTAGTGATGCTTTTACCAGCTCTTCTGAGCCAAAAAAAAAAAAAAAAGAGGATGGTGACTACACCCCTACTACACCCCTATTCCATCCTGCAAACAGTATCTATTCTAGCGTGCACTGCCTGCAGATTATGATGCAGGAATCAGGAGACCATCTCTGCAGTGTCTGTCTACTATAGTAGGTCTGTCAAGTCTTGCTTAGACTTCTGATGCCAAAACCAATCTAGGCATTTAGTGTGTGACTGGCTTAAGAGTCAAAAGAGTCCAAAGCTCTGCAATGTGTCAAATTTTAACAAATTATGAATGTGTGTGAATTGCTAGCAGACAGAGGCATGTGTAAGCGACACATCTAAACTAGCCAAAAGATTGATGCTGGTGAGGAGAATGGCATGCAAGTTCCATTTAATATGTGGAGAAAAAAAAAAATTACAGTGTTGGAAATATGTTTCCAAAGACTTACATGGACTTTAAGGTACATCTAACTTGCTTTCATCAAGAGAAAATATTGTTTATGGCATAGTTTCATAGCTCCTTATTTGCATTAAGAATCTCTTCTTAACCACTACATACATTTAACAATAAATACATGAGATAATGCATTATGATATGTATTACAAAGTGAAAGGGTGTTACCAAGTAAGTTTCTGCTATGCTAGAATACATTGCATGTTGTTTGTACTTTCATCCCTCCTCAAGAGCAAGAGCATGTGAAAAATTTTGTTTTCATAGTTGGGGCGGTTTATTACTTAAAAATAAATGGATATTTTTAAAAACAAACATTTGGATTGAAGAAGGCAAGGTAAAAGAAATCTGCTTTGCAGTTGGGATTGGATGACTGTGAACTCTGTTGTGTCTTTGGAAGATTTCATTTTGCTGTTTGCAACCAGCTTTCTGTAAGTTGTCTCCTCGACAGACTACCTTACCTCCATAGTGAAGAGTGCTGTTCTTGTCAACAACAGTTCTTATCTTGAAGCTGTAGCTGTCCTGGAAATTATGTTCTCTGAAGATAAGACTGAGATAATGAATTTAATTTAAATTCTATGGAAAGCCAGAGAGATTGGTTTGATATGCCTACAAATAGCTTGTGTTTCTAAGATGTGCTACAGCATTATGTACTTCTCAAAACTCCCTAAATATGGAAGACATCTTATCCATACATACGGTATTGCTGTAATCCAGCTGAGGAATGAAAAACCTGTGACTAAGTAAGGTCTGATTGTTGGCCAGCAGCAACGACTGAGTTTCTTACAAAACTGGAATTTCTAGATAGTGATGCTTATCAGTGCTGCAGTGTGAGAATGTAGTGCCATCGAGACGGCTGGGAACACTCCTAAACTGCAGTCTGCCATAGACTCTTGTGTGTTTGTAACTTAAGCAACAAAAGATTCAGTATGTAAATGCTTCAAAATTATTTTCTCTTCATCAGAATCAGCTATTTCATTCAGCTGGTTTTCATTGGGAAGCTCGTGTTATCATATTATGATAATACATGGTTATTAATAGATGTTGCAGGTCAGCCAAGCAAACTGTAGTTGGTGTGAGCAACAGTTAGTTAACAGTCATCCATGCAAGAAAAGTGGCTGCCATTGTGTGATTTAAGACTCCCTAAGCAGAACAGGAAATAAGGAAAGCTGAGAAAGGTGTTCTTGGAAAGAATGGACTTTAACAGCCAAGGAAAGAGAAGTATTACCAGCCTAAAACAAAGAAGCAAGTAAGTTCTAAAAGGTGACCATAATCAAGAGCCTCTGAACATTTTGCACTTAAGAGAGGTATGTGCATGGATGTCTTAAATTTAACCTAGGTTCCTCAGTCTCCCCCAGGTCATCTACCTAACTGATGGTGAGATCTTTCTCTGTTGCTTTGGTGTATTTCTCAAAGAGGGACTGAAGACTTGTTAGCGCATTCTACATTCCCTTATCACCTTTCTCACATGAGGCAATATTATCTCAAACATGTTGCAGAGAGCTTCAGAAGAAGATGGCTATCTGCTTTCTGTCCAGTCATAGGAGGAGATTCTCCATCAGTGTCATAAGTGTAATTTCAGTTCCATGGCCTGAATGACCATCTCCAAATTGTTTTAGATGAAGCATTAAAGTTTTAGATAGATGATCTTCTAATGGGACTTTTTATGAGTTTTTCTATGAGCTCACTGAAGCACAGGAGCTTTGGATACTGCATAGACAGGCTGTACGTTCGGTGCTAGTTGAATCATTGCACATTTAAAGAAAGCAGAGCTTATTTCTCTGAATTATGTTCTGGCTTCATTATGGTCATTATTATGGTCATGCTCATGACTTTTGTTTGCAAGTCAAGAAGGGCATAAGTTAAATTCACAAATTTTCGTGATCCATCTGGTGTCCAGAACTTATTCATATCTAGGAACTGGAAGATTGGTGAGTGGAACTGTGTAACCGTTTAGACAAAACTTTCCAATACAGTTTTTCCATCAAAGTGGGATGATTTTTTTTATAACAGGGATTTTGTCATCTACAAGACAAAGAGAGGTTGGCTGAGGAGAATGGGGATTTATTGCTATGACGCATGTATTCTTATGTCATTATCATATGTACCTTATAATTTCATCACACAAAAAATGTAATTCATCATAAAAAATTATCAGCACTCAGGCTTTCAGCATTCTAAGTGCCTGTCTAACTGGAAGTCTGACATCCTCCATGCCTAATGAGACTTGTTCAGTTTCTCTCTACTCTCTTTCTCTTGTTGTATAGATAAAGCAAGTAATGGGATTACTAAAGAAAAGTGTGGTTTGAAGATTACCTATGTAGAGTAGTCTCTTGGGTCCCTGCTTTTCTGGTTCACCTGAAAGTATCATCCTTATCCAGCGCATACAATATTATGTTCTTACGTAACATGTACTTATCAGTAATCATTTAATCAAGTATGCACATTACTGTGACATTCCTTGTCTTTTGCCTCCACCTTTCTATGACGAAGCGCTACGTATAACATGATATATGTAATTTCCCAATAGCTGTTCAGTTGGTTGAGTTAAATGCCATCTGATGTCTATTTGTTCACTGTAATTTTTATTTTCATAAGTCGTATAATGTGCTAAAATCAAATATAGGGCAGATACATACTAAATCTTAATGTATTTTCATCCCCTTTGATAGTAATAATGATAGAATTGCTTATTAAAGACGTGGTAGAATATAGAGAGCGTCAGTCTGACATCTTTCACAGGCAATTACTTTCAATTTTCAAATACTAACTTCCCAATTCAGTGATTTGACACAGACAAGGGCATTTGATAGATACACTGGCATGCAGGGACTTCCTTTTTTTAAGATCAGCTAACTAAAAGTTTACTGCAATGTCTAAATATGTTCAGAGTCTCTACATGAAACTAAATCTGGGAGATGGACTTAGGAGACAGGATCAGTCTGTATCAGTATACTATATGAAAAGGGAAAGCTGTACACATTTATAAGCTTAAACTAATTTTTACAACTTTTATTTGTATTTTTATTTAAACATAAAAAAAGCATAATATCTAGGAATTGAAGACAACATATACCCTTCCATTTTTATATATATGGTTTTATAGTTGTTTAGAGAGTTGTTTTTTAAAAAATTTAAAATAAGCAAACCTGATCTAATCTACAGATTTCCTGAGACAGCTATTGGGGTGGTGGTGAATGGTTGAATAGTTAAATATATAATTCATAGAAAATTATTGAAACAAAGTATCTATTATGAATAATGGACTCATTGAGGGGATTAACTTAAAAAAAAAGACATTTAGAAGGTTAAAACTCCTATGCCTATATACAAATATATATTGCTCTCTCTACCTATCTTTATGTATTTGTTCAGTATGACTTCTATAGAGAATATTTATATTTGCTGTGTTAGCCCCATCTGGTGAATTCTAACAGCATTGCAAGCTCCACAGACCACGCTGAACTCTCTCGTCCCAGCTCTTAGATGGGTAGTAGGGCATACACAGAGACCTATGTTCCTCCCTTTGCTCACTGTAGCAATAGCGCAAGCACCAAGGAGGAATCCTCATTAGTATATTATGAACATAGTTTCTAAGCTTCTCTTTTGCTTAAATGGATTAATCTTACAAGTTAGGGTGCTACTATCTTCATTTGCATTCAGAAACGTGAACAGTCCATTAATGCACTTTAGCCACCCCCCCATTCACAAATAGAGATGTCTTCCATTTCTGTTCTTCAGTGCTGTTTGAGCTGAGGCCATGTGTGATGGGGTGGAATCAGCTGCTCCTCTAGAAAGTTTAGCTTTAAGATTCTTTCTGAGAGAGGGCTGGTGTCCACTTTGTGTAATTGCAAAGGGAGGTCACCCATCCATGAGTTCGTTTCAGAGCAGCTGTAAGTGGACATAGTCATGGGCAACCTGCTCTAGGTGGCCCTGCTTGAGCAGAGGGGTTGGATGAGATGACCTCCAGAGGTTCCTTCCAACCTCACACTCTGAGATTCTGTAAATTTACCCTTAATATTATCATTTATATTTGTGCAATATCAATATAAGTCAACACTATTTTGAGTAGGTGGCATTTTACTTACCTTCTGTAAGAATAAATGATTATAAAAGCTCTTTCAAAGTGCAGGATCAGGATCATAGTTTCTAAACAACAAATGAGGAGGCTGCTTGCCCCTAATATATGGGTTAGCAAACCCAGTCAGCCTTTGATACCTGGTATGTCAGAATAATACACTCTCAGCACCTGTCTTGACTTGCTCCATGCCTAAGGAGTCTTGTTCAGTTTCTCTCTACTCTCCTTCTCCTGCTGCATGTCTAAACCAAGTGATGGGCTGATTTTTTAAAAAGTGTAGTTTGAAGGTTACCTACATAGAGTAAATTCTGCAGAAAGATGAGTGATGACAGTGATTCTTTTACTGCCAGACTTAGCTGAGATTAGTTGCTCTGCTAAGGTAAGCTGAAATGTGGTTACAGTATGTTTCTTTCCATCACTTCCCTTTGGAAAATTCAAACATAATCTTGCTATAATCTTCTAAATCATCCTAGTCAGTCTAAATTATAATTTATTCTGTTTCTTGTCTTCTTTCCTTCCCACAGCTGTGACAGGAGAGAACTGTGGGCAAAATAAAACCAGCTAGTAGCGAGACACAAGGCTCTCGTGGTCTTTAATCAAAACAGGTGAATAAAGGGGGCTGTTTAAGTATAACTTAAATAGGAACATTAAATAGTAGCATATCTTAAATAGGAACTCTACATCTTCAGGTGGCTTCAGACTTGGTTACTGTTAAATGATCACCAGGAGGGACTTTACACTATAACATGTTCCTTCAGTAAAATGTGTTTCCTTGCAGTATTATTCTGACTTGAATGGATTATGAGCAAGTCTGTATTAGTCTCATCATTCTATACCTCTCATTCTCCCAGAGAAATTTCAAGCTTATTCTTAAAATTAAATAATTACCTCAGAGTGTTCCTATACAGGTAGTGTTTCAGTTAAAGGAGAGTGAGAATCTCCAGTCTTTGTTATTTTGTCATAACTGTAAAATTTAAACTTTGGGATGTCCCAGAATGTAAATGGGAAATTAATTAATGATAATAATTCATATCTTGTGATGACTTTTCTTGCTTTGTAATACAATCTAACATCACTACATTAAAAAGCCTACTAAATTCCTCTTGATTAAACAATTATTCATCCTACACTACCTTCATCTTAAGCAAGAAATTAGAAACCAGAGAGAAGTTAAAATCCAAAATATACACTGGAGTATTAGTGATACATCTGAAACAATAATTACATTTCTCTGTCCTTCGCTTTCAAGCCATATATCCAAAATTATTTGTATTTTTTCACTCAGTTTAAAAAGCCATATGCCACAGTCACTTGTGTGTGTGTGTATAAATATACATGCAGTAAGATTTCAGCTCTATTTATCCTTATTAACACTGAATCTGTGCAAACTGAAGATCAGCCCATGGATGAAGAGGAGAAGACTCTTGCCTTCCAGGCTGAAATAGTTGCTCATCAACACTTTCTATTCCAGCAAGAAAACCTTTCTGAGGGAGCCAGTTTGCAATTTATTGGTTGCAAGTAATCTAGCTATTAATGTGACTCAGCCAGTAAAAACTGTCTAAATTCTTACGTATATCCTGAGAATGCTCTAGCCTTCTGTTGTGGTCTCTGGACAAAATCAGACTCGAGGCCATGACTGATCCAAACAAGCTGGATCCTGGGAATGATTGACCCGACAAGCACACTTGCACTCCAACCATCATGGATTTAGGCACAAGATGACCAAAGCCGACCCCATTACTACTGTGAGGTAAAGCAGTGGAGCTTTGATAGAAACATTGCTCCTGCTGGTGTCTCCAGGACTGGTCAGTTTGGGGTCAGCTTCTTCTCTGCCTACCTGATTGCAAATGTGACTGTGCTCACAGAGCAAAAAGACAGGCAGTATATATGTCACCTTCAATTCAAGGCTCTCCTGCTGTCATTGATAATGATAAATGTTCGTGAATGGAATTTGCTGTTCTCTCTCTTGTAGCTGGCTAATGTCAAGTGAACATATTGCAGAACAGCAGTGGGGCACCGGTGCACAATCTGATATAATAGTATCTCTAACTTTAGCAGCAAATTTGCCCTGGCTGGGTAATAGCCATTGACTGAACTTTGTATAGCAAGAGAATGAAGATGGTATCACACAATACAGCACCACTGCTGCATTTCATTTTTAGTACATGTAACATTTAAAGAAAAAGGTCAAACTTAATGAACTTCTGCATTATAAACTCCCTCTTGCAGTTCATATGTTGCTGTGTACAGCAGTGCTTCATCAGGGTTTTGAAAGTTGGGGGAAATATACATTGAAATGATATAGTTGCTGTAGTTGTTGCATTTGTTGGAGCACAAAATAGGTATAAAGCACCAGTTCATCATTATCAGGTAGTCAATGATGATTGAGAATTTATTACAATTATATTAACTCTTAATTTCAGAAAAAGATTGCTATTTGGCCATTTGTGCTGCCACTAAAACTCTCAAGATTTCATTCAAGGGGAACCCCATGGCTGTAGAACAAAGATTATCCTAAATCTGAAGGAAGACCAAAGAGAGTATTTGGAAGAAAGGCAAATCAAAGAAATTGTGCATTCTCAATACATCAGCTATCCAGTTACACTCTTTGTAAGTGCCTTGTTTGAGATGCTAATAGTACATGCTTTGAAACACTAGGTGCATACCTAATGTTCTTGCATCATTCCCAGATGCTTCTAGCACACAACATTAATTAAGCTGTCTTTGTACTGCTAGCATTAACATTTACAAGAAGGACTCTACATTACATTGTGTGATAATTTCTCAGTTTATTTTCCTAATGATCTCTTTAAAAGTACTATCTATGTAGGATAGAGTTATACCACATATAAGCCAAATCTAGATGCTGAGCATCTCATTCATCAACCCAGAGGATGTCTTATAAAGCTAACATTTATGTTAGTGAATATAGTAAGACACAGTTTATGCTTTTGTTAAAATCTGGACTACTTGACAATGAAAATACGTGTTTGTAGCTGAAGCTACTAATTAAGTAGGTGAAGCAATAAACTCTGAATGTGTATTTTACACTGATATATCCTAAAGTTGTACATTTGGAGCCAAAGAAATCTCCTGACATATTTAGATATGCTTCTGAAAGAGGTCTGGTTGGCACTGACTAATTAGTAATTCTGGCTTTTAAGCGCTAGGTATTATGGCTCTAGTTCCAAAACTGAGAACAGATGAGCAGAAGGCAATTTAGAAAGGTACTTTGAATGCCAGGTGTATCAGAATTGCTTCATGAATTTTTTACAGTTGGACTCGATGATCTTTAAGGTCTTTTCCAACCTAAATGATTCTATGATTCTATGAATGAATTCTACAAAACTACAAAGCAGAGTTGGAAATACTTCTTGTACAACCTATAATGACCTTTACTCTTAAAAAAGCAGTGACATGCAGGGAAGTCAATCAAGATGGAAATAACACACAAATTAAAGAATATAATAGGAATGTGAAAGCAGAGGTTTCTAGAGAAAAGAATGGCCCACTGTAATTTTCTGTCTCAGACAAATAAGGAGAAGGAAGCCAAGTCATCATGGTTATATTTGGTATAAATTCAGAACTGTATTTCTGTCAGATGAAACAAACTTGGAACAGTTCTACAGAACTACAGGTAAGAGGGATATTTCATTTTGAACAAATGGTCTGAGGAAATACAATTTTAGATAAGTCATTAGAAAGAGCAGCTATGCCCTGAGGAAGAAAAGTTGAAAAATCCCTTCTTTTACTATCCCAGTCCTTTACTGCCCCTTCCTGCAGCTTAGCTTTGTAGATTTACTGTGAAGGACAGCAAGAACAAGGCACAGAAAATGCATTCTGTCATCAGTTTTATTTTATAATAAAGAACTTTTCTGGTTAGAGTGAACTTGCTGCTTTTATTTTAAACACTAGACATTTAAAAAGTAACTCGAATTTGACAAAATAAAGGTAATTTCACTATTCCAGGCATATCTAATCCAAATAAAGTGGAGATGCAGATATCCTGGGCTGTCAGTATCTGAAACAGTTTTAAGTTTGTCAATCATGGAAGTCAATGTGACTCCCACCCAGCTGGAAGAGCCATTCTGGAGGGTTTTTCCTCTCTTGTTTTGTCAATGATGAGAGAAAAAAGGCAGAAACATCTCCTGGCAAGTATTAACCAGCACAACTCTGATTAAGAAATAACCTTGTGACTTCTAGTTTGTCTTACTTTTACAATGTAAAGCGCTGTAGAACAGCTGCATTATACTGACATGCATATTACAGATAGATTTGTATATGACTAATCAAGTATTTATACAGCTCTTGACAAATTCTCAAAGTACCTACTCCTACTCAGCTTTAATCAGAATTATCTTACTGCTACTATTCTTTTTTCAGCATTCTTTTGTGGAGAGAAAGCTGGGATTCAGAGCTCTCCTGGTTTTTCACAAGAAATGAATCTTATGATCTGTCTGACACAGCAGGAAAATAACATTAAACTGTGCCTAAGCAGAGTGTTCATCATGGATAGCTGTGAAGCCTTAATCTGTGATTATCTGAAAGTACTCCATAATTTTAGTACCTTGTTTTTTCCTTAACAGTATCTTTCTAATAAAATGAAAGCATTGTCTGAAATAGGAAAAAAAAAAATCTATCAACCATGTACTAAAGAGTCTACCCAGAACATATGGACAGATTTAAACTAATTTCTTGCCTTTTCTTACAGGTATTGAGTGCCAAAGTAAAGATTATATCCTATGTTCAAAATACTAGAAAGAATCAACTTCATGGACATCTATTTTAAATGCTAATAATCTCCCTTCCTGAAAAATGTGGAACCTGAACTTGCAGATTTTTTAAATTCCTATGACTTCTAAAACCTTTGTTGAAACATGCTTCATGATGAAATTTGAATGTAGGCATGTAGCAGACTCATAGTATAGTCCAGTGTGTATTGAATTCTGAATAGCTGACTTTTTAAATATTTCTTCACAGATGTTGCAGCAGAGCAGAATTATGAAGATGACAAGAAAAAGTGTAGTAATAAAATTCTTCAAAGTTTTCCTTGACCATCAGAAGGAAAGAAGACTTATAACAAGTTTTGTAAGCAATTTTCCAGAATATGAGGTGTTCTACCTGGACACATCATTCAAGGAGGGACCAGACTGTCAGGGTGTAAAAGAGCAAGTTGCTCCACAAGGGAGGGTGAGCCAGGAGCCAAGGGTAAAAACAAGGCAGGCCGGGGCAGGGAGCATGCCGACAAGGGTCATAATCCCACGATATCTGAACAAGAAGAGAATTGGTCCAGTGATGTTTCAGCCAATAGCTCAATGATCACCACACAAATCTGTAAGAATGAAGTAGGTCCAAGCACAAGCCAAGCAGACAGGTCAGTGAGGCAAGGCTGGGATCAGCAAAGTACAAGGCTGAACCCAGGCACAGCTACAGCATAGCTCAGGCAAGGATCAAAGCCGAGGGCCTAGGTTTAAATGCAGCTCCTAAGCTAAGATGGGAAACCCCTGGCCTTCTTACAGCTGTTTCTCACATTGCTCCTTTCATAGTGGTCAGATGCAAGTTAACTTGGCTGCGTGATATCAGAGCTAGTTTTCAGCCATAATTCAAACTTAATAATTAACTAAAAGTCCTCACTGCAAATTCTTTCTAGAACCAGGTTTATCAGATTCTTTTCTGCACCAATTTAAGCAGGAATTCTGCAAGATTCTTCAATTCTTCCCATTTCTGTGCCTTCTTAAAAGTGGGATAGTTGAGGTTATTGCATGCTCAGTACCCTCAATAAAAATGTGTAATTGATTTTTTTTTAACCTAGTTTACCCTGATTCCAGCCGTCGCTGCTTAATAAACCTACTTTCTCAACTCTTTAAACAACTAAAATTCCATTCACAACTAAATATGAAGGTGTAAGTGATCTCCACATCAGATTGCTCAAAAAAAAATCCTCTGATTTCTAAGGTAAACCTTTCTTTGAAGGTTTTTTGTCTCTAGGAACTGTGCTTATAAAGTAGATGCTTTAGAAGTGTTCCTGAAATATGAAGGCCTTTCCAACAATTTTTCTTCTTGCTTTTGCTGAAGGCACTAGAACAATTTGATGCCAAAGATGTCTTCTTCAAATAAAATAATATCTTCTTTATATAAAATTTTCTTTATCCAAAAATATGTGATCTTTCCAGTACAGGTGACTGCATGAACTACTTCCCTCAGCATCTGCTTACCTGCTTAAAATCCAGGACTAGAACTTATCTATTTAAAACGAATCCAAAATCTATTTCCTACTATCAACTTTTCTGTCATGTCCTAATTATCTAACTCAACTCTGAAATGGCATCTGTGTTCAGTAATTTGAAAAATAAATACTATCACATCAAGAATAAGTTAGTGAAGTACAGAATACATGTTTTGTGATATAGTTTCCAATAGTATATAGCTTCCTAGTTTTAATTAATTTAGATTTAAGATTTTAGAGTCTTTAGTTCTACTGTTTTGAAGGTGGCTGTTTTGTCACCAAATCTAGGTAAGTGCTCCATACATACCCATACCTGCTAGTAAATACGCAACAGCATTTAGTTGTTACAGGTACTAAACCCACAACCTTTACTGTTATACTGAATCTAATTCTTAGAACTTGAATATATATACAGGTAAAAAAGTATCAGGTTTATTTCCACGCTTGTTGATGCTGAGGCTGTATTAAGTTATTTTTCTAGTGATGTAACTTTGCCATCACTATAATTTTTAACATCTTCATGGGAAGTCTAGGATTTTGTCTGGGGGCTTTTTAGTTGAACCTCCTGCTCTCTGGAAGAGCTTTTTCTCCAAGTTGCTTCTCCTTCTGAATTAGGATCTATTGAAACTTATGCCTATGAATGGAAAAAAGGTCTTAGCTATAGATAATAAAAGTTACAGCTGCCATCATACCTATTGTTCTTCCTCCAAAGCTAGCATTTTATATAACTATTCCTGATTTAAGGGGGTTTTGATGGGCATGACATTCCACTGTCATTCTCCAAACCAAATAACTGTATGTACTGTTTTATTGGTCCCATACTAAACAAAGACAGCACACATTTCAGCAACAGGTACTGCAGTCATCTTGCAATGTTCTTAAAGCAAAGAGCAGAACCAGATACTGGAAGGACACACTTGAAACTCTTTGGAAGGCGAAGTGTCCTGTGTTGCTAAGTTTGTATAGGTATAATTCTTGCTTTGTACATCTAATTTCAGCTAAGAAGTGCATAATTATGCATTTATTCTTGGAAAATGTAAATCATGATATAAGGTATAAAACCATAAAGACAGTATCACTTGTTCCAGTCACAAGGGAACATTAAGATGAAGACCAATTTAAAATATCGAATTGTAGTGGTTATAAAGTTAACCTAATCTATTAATTTTGTTACAAACAGCATATAAAGTAATTTATGATAAGATTAAACAATTATTCTGGGCCCTTGTTAATATTCCATGGATCCAGGCCTTTCCGTGCTCACTCTCTCAGCCTTTCTATGCAGCTGAACTTTTATTATAAATTATACTTGACATTTGTTAGTAGTGGAATTGTTGACTTTTGCTATAACAAATATATTCTTGATCAACAGTTTAAGTCCCTTCAGAATTCCTTCTGAGAGCAATGACTCTGACAGTTATCACTAACACATACTTCAAGAACTATACACTCTTAGAAAAAAAGATGCCTACATATTGCCCGTGGTCCATACAATTATTGCTGCCACCTACAGTTCAAAAGTGCAACTACATTTTATGAGATCGATGTTGTTCTCTGCCTCTTAAGCACCTTTTCACCGCTAAAATATTCCTTCTAAGTGACTATCGATCCCATTTCTAGTATGAATCACTTTTTTGGTGACCTAAAGATCTTATGATCACTTCGTCTTCCAGTAAGACATGAGAAAGTAGCAAACAAGACAGCCTAAGGAATGGTTTTAAGAAAGCATGAAGCTTTGCTCAGTCAGAGATCCCTCGCCAGCTTTACATTTCATTATGATAACACACATTTTACATGCATAATTCCATGTATTAAAGAAAACTAGACACATATTACCACATCTTTCTACTTATGTCAGTCTTCTGAAATCTACTGTTCAGGTAATTTCAGTTGCTGCTGTTTTGTTTTCCTTAAGTAAACCTTGAAGCACTAAGATAATAACACGACAAATCTGTGTTAGAACTCGAACAGAATGATTTTAAAGCAATGTTATAAAAGCATCAGGGCTACGCCACCAAGCACTCAAAATGCTGGAATTAGTTAAATGCTGGAATTAGAATTCTTTATGCAAATGTAATTTAATTTCTTTGTGGCTTATAAAAATTTAAAAAAAAATCTTACTCAGCAACAGTGAGGAAGCCTTTGATGGAATCAAGAATAAAAGCCAGTTTTCCTGGGTGTTATTTCAATGCTTTGAACATTAAGTAACTTTCTTCCAGCCATCTTTTACTTTGTTCTTTTTTAATTTTGTAGCTTTCATACAGCAAGGAGTTCTATGAAATTGTGTAATTAAAGACTCTACTACGATGCAAATATATATGGGGAACAAGTATGGGACTCATCCTTAGGAAATCAGCAAATGCAAGATTGAGGCCCGTGCAGCAATGTATCTAACTTCCTAGTACATACTGTTGGTGTGGAACAGAACAATTTCTGGTTAAAGAAGACCTGGTTCTTCAACATTTGATTCAAATCTGAATTTTCTGAAAGCAAAAGTTGTTCAGATTCTGACAGGAAAATGGCAAATCAACTACCTGCCTCAGCTTCGAATTTCGAATTAGAATTGAATACTGTGGTTGTTAGGGTATTTTACCTTTGCATTTATAGTAATGTTTGAAGTAGTAAATCTTACTGAATAAAAGGCAGTTGCCCCATGTTATTTATTTTAATACTGTATAATCAGAAAAAATGAAATCCATGTAACCATCCCTCAGACACTGGTTACAACAATTGTTAAAAAAATGGAAGAATGTTTTTAGTCTAGTTTCCTAAGGAAATGAAGCACATGCAATAACGTGGTGGTTGTCCATCAGTTCCTCCCTAATAATTTTGACCTATTTAACCAATTCAAAGTTAACAAAGGAATAGAGATCACAGAGATATTAAGGCCTGCAGAAATCAATAGGTGCGCAGCAGAGACGTGTGCTCGTTGCCTCTTTTGAAGGAAGGGGCAGGGAGAATCCTTCCTAGCTGGCCCAACAGCTAGGAGGCAACGGCTAGCTCTTCACTGAGCACATCTGTGTGCACCAACCCTAGTACATACTGCATCTCGCCCAGGTGGAAAATTAAAGGAAGGCAGATGAAGGATAATGGGTTTAGGACGATGAGGAGAGGGGTCAGGGGTGTCAGGGGACATGGG
Source organism: Fulmarus glacialis (assembly GCF_000690835.1). Lineage (NCBI taxonomy): Eukaryota > Metazoa > Chordata > Aves > Procellariiformes > Procellariidae > Fulmarus > Fulmarus glacialis. The sequence goes on from NW_009188725.1 coordinate 16,580, forward strand.
AGGGAACAAGTGTGTGTGAATGTAGGACTTGAAAATATCAGGCTTCAGCATTTCCCCCGTTAATAGAACTATTTGTTAAAATATGAAAGTATATTAATCTCTTGGTTGAAAAAATGGAACTGTTTTCCTCAGATTTTCCCCCAAAATTAACTCTGACAGAAACCAAGTCTGGAACCAGTCTTTTTAGCCTAAAACTGAAGCAATACAAAAGTGGGATCAGTTAAAACACAGTAGCCAGAGGAACGAAGTACCCACTTTCACAAGCCCTTTACTGCATAACAGAACAAAAAGAATATAGATTATTCACAAGTCATGAAGAAAATATTTGTTTTACACACGCACACAGGAACTTGGGTTAAGCAGAGGTGGGAAAACTTAGATGGTTTTGTATGAGATTACTTTCTCCTAGCGCACTTGTCAAACAATTTTGACAAAAGAAATCTGCTTTTGAAGACTGCTCTTGAGAGCTAAATAACACGGTCACAAAAGAAAAACAGAATGGTATGACTGCTACATGAGACAGTATGAAGGCACGTGATCCTGCAGACATATGCAAAACCTTCTATAGGTCTTCACAAGCTTAAAATTATATCTGTAAGTCCAGATGACTGAATCCACATTAATCAAGAGATTAGAAAGGAAAAGATTTTCTTAAGAAAAACATCTTGAATATTTTGATAAAAGTGGCACTCTTAAAATTTTTGACATCTCGAAGGGAGAGCACACAAATAATTTTAGTAGGATATTACTGCAGAAAAATGCTTGGACAGATTTCCATAAATTGTAATAGCTTAGCAGTTCTCTAAAATACAGAAGTTATTTTGACCCAAATAAATGTTAGAAAACATTTCAGTTAATGGAATCTGAATGTAAGAGGGTTTCAGCCTAAAAGGCATGTCCTGTAGAATTTATACTATACCAGGACTATTTTTAATCTAAGAAAAACATGAAAGTTACATCGTTATGCTTGGGTATAACTGCCACACTTTATTAGGATAGTAGTAAAAAGCCATTAAGCGGCTTTACGGAAGCAGACAACCAAAGCAGCTGTAGGCCCATTGAAATCATAGTCACTATGCAAAGAAAGGAACACTTCATACTCAAGAAAGGGTTTTGGTGCATGTTATTTTGTAGAAGCGTATGTGTTTGAGACAAAGGAAAAGAAATACATTGAGAAGCACCACAAAATCAGACTCGAAGAAGATACAGAAAGCCACCAGCCAGAGCAAGCACCAAAACGGTGACCCAGACAGAACTGCAGAACTTTCTAGGCTGAGCGTTGGCTGAAATCCAGCTTTTTCAGTGGCATAGAACTGCGAGCAAGTAACTTCACTCTTAGTTTGATTTCTCCTGTGTGCTGAGCAGCAGCTCATCTATACACCCTCTTATGTTATTGTTGACACCACAATTAATTTTTCTTTCTAATTAAAATAACCCACAGGACCCTGTATTTTGGCCAACTGCTTGGGTCAGAGCTGTAACACCACTATTTAGAAGGGCAGAGTCCTGTAAGTCATTGCACCAATGCAGATACTGATCCAGATACTGCAGAAACTGCAATGAAACAAGCTGTAATTTTAATTCCTTGATGGGTCCGACGTGATGTCTTATATGCATACCTAATGAATCTTCTTATCAGATACTGAGAAGTACTGAAAACTCCCTGAAAGACATAATGCTGCAACAAAATCAAGTCTGTAGGCCCCAATTCAATCAGATTTGCTTGTCTAGGTCAAACTGCAGGATAACGGATACTAAGAATGTTAAATTCAGCATACAGATCTTTGGTTAAATGCATTAATGGACCTAAGTATTGTAATATCTAATTCATGGGGCACGCTACCCACCGTAATTTAGGATGCTTAACTGGGAGGAGGCAGGTTAGGCATATAAAAATTCAATTCCCAAAAGCCAGTCAGATGTTCAACTAGCTAGCAGTCTGGGGTACCTCTAAGACCCAGCAGAAAACGCCAACAAGTTGTACCTGGGATGAATTTTTGCTACAGAAACAGCATCCTTTTTATTCCTCAAATAAATAAATAGCTATTCTTTGGCGCAGGGAGGTTGTCTAGATTCATGCTTACATTCATGTACAGTTGTAACACATAGCTTCACTTGGTATTTATATCCCAAAAAGTGGATCAGCTCCAAGCAGAAAGTTTTAGAAGCCTGCTCTGAAACACATGTGATGCAGATCATTCTCCTGAGACATGGAAGACCTGCGTTTAACTCCATGCTCCCAATCAGGTCGTTCAGGATATAAAAATAACCCCCTTCCTAAATCCCATAATCACAGAGCTACTGGGTATCATAAGACGGGTACTTAGCAAAGCCTCTATGCAAGACGTATAAATGCACGTATAAAGATGTCTGTAGCTGTGCCCTTTGAACATCAACTGAGATTTCCCACAGATTAGATGGCAAAAGCGACGTCCAGGCTAAGAACCCCAGTGGGTTTCAGGCTTTGGGCTGTTAACAAACTGAACAGCATTGTCATCCGCCTCATGACTACTATTAGCACTTAAATCCTGAAGTAACTGCATAGCTATGTAAGTCTTCTGAGCTTCTTGGATTTGATCCCTTGACTCTTTTTATCCTGAAGAAATACATAGACTAAGAAGCATGGTTTTGTTCAACTTGCAGACTGATACTTGGTGTGTGGGAAGCGATTTTGTTTTCCCCGATTAAGCGAAACGCTTTACCACAGCATCCCTAAGCCGTGATTCATCCAGCTACGCCGGCAGAGCAGACGGGTCCTGCCCGGCGAGCAGGGCAGGGACGCGGCGCCCGGCCCTCCCGCAGCCTCCCCATCCCGCCCCGCA
>NW_009188726.1:0-221 GCF_000690835.1 Fulmarus glacialis
TGCTCGAGGTGTTCATAATACACACATTGCAGAGCTTAAGCACTGACACCAGGAGAAGAATTATGTTTAAACAGAAAGATTTTCAAAGTTTTTCTAAGAGCTCTGGAGTCTTTTTGAACAACTTTATCTCTTAATTCAAAAGTCTGTTTGAATAACCCAAAATGAGATCAGTATGGAAGGACTGGAAGATCATCTCCTAACCGACAACAAAGAGCAGCACA
>NW_009188726.1:330-1700 GCF_000690835.1 Fulmarus glacialis
CAGCTCTTGGCTGGCAAGTTAATAACATTGCATCCTGCCTTTGATGCACCGCAGGATTTTGCAATTACTCCTGAAGAGTTTCCCTGGAAGGGGCTGGGGAGGGGCGCAGGGGACGGGGGCACGTCGGGAGGCGAGATGCCTCGTGCGCTTTAATGTCACCCTGGCCCTTGCTCCCTCCCTTTGGGACACTGCGGGAGGACCAGCCCAGGCAGACCCGCAGGCACCTGGGGGACTGCGCCGGCCCTGGGCCGGGCTGTGCCAGGCCTGTGAGGGGTGGGCTCTGTGGTTGGGTTAAATAAGGATGAACTGCCGCAGGCTGATCTCGTTTGCTCCATCCCTGATAGAGCTTGTACGCTGTAATGAGCAATAGCACGTAGCAGTCGTGCTCCCTGGCTGCAGCACTGAGCCCTGCGGCTGTGAGACCACGGGGAGGTTTTGTACAGACCCTCAGCAGCTGGAGGGTGAGCTGCAAGGGGACATTTTGGCTTTGCAGAGAGTGGAGCTGTCCAGGGGCAACACCGCCCGCCGGGTCCGGAGCTGGACCTCGTGGGGCACGAGCAGCTGAGGGAGAGCTCACGATGAGCATCCCCAGGCTCGTGCCGAGCTCCCTCGGGCAGGAGACAAGGTCTGATCGCCCAAGGCTGCAGGAGCTGTGCGTCGCGGCAGGCACGGTCAGAGGGGTCCCGCACACCTCGGGTGGGTCTGGGCCCCGGGCAGTGCAAGGCAGCGAGAGTTCAAGGCAGTGTGTGGGCAGAGGTGTGCTGTTCCCTTTGCCTGGAGGCGATGCTCGAGGCTTGGCTGTCACCACCTGGCAGTCCCAGCCCTCTGTCACACGCTGCCATGGTGCCCGACACCGTGGCATCGCTGGAGACCCTGCCGTTGCCTCCTTTATTTCCAATATCAGGCTGCGGCCGTTCCAGTGGGACGGGCTGCACCGTCCCCTTCACCAGCGTGTGCCTGCCGTGCCGTGTCTCGTCGGCCAGACCCACAGACGTGTCTTCTCCCAAAACCAGACCAGGAACGGGGTGACTTTGACTGAGAATTGTGTTTGTCAAAGCCGTGCGCAGGAGGGAGACGAAGCTTTGCTGTGAAGCGGCGTGGCCCCATGGGGTCCCCAGGGAGAGGGGGTGCTCGGGGCAGGGGGGGACACAGGACTACCAGCCACCCCTGGGGCTGCCGGCCGGACAGAGCAGCTTTGCCAACGCATCCCGCAATACTGAGCTGCAGTTTCTCCTGCTACTAGAGGTCAGCAGGCAGTAACCTGGCGTTTCAGCACAGAAAGCTAAATAAATAAACAGATAAAATCAAATAAATCGAGAAATGTAAACAAATAAATTAGACAATGTAAACAAACAAACTAACCAATGTAA
>NW_009188726.1:1829-2296 GCF_000690835.1 Fulmarus glacialis
ACAAATTAGAGAGTTGTCACGGGTTTTGTCAGTTCAGCTGCTAACCTGAAAAATCTGGCGTTTGGGGGTGGTTTGAAATCCATTTTCCAAGCAATATTAATTTCAGATCGACCTGTGCTTATTCCTCTGCCTTCAGGAGTGCCACGAGCAGGAGCCAGCTCGGAGGTGATGGAAATGTTTGTGCGCCCCGTGCTTTGCTGCCCAACTCCCCCCAGGACTCCCCGAGCCCGAGCCTAAGTGGAGGGGATGGGGGGCAAGCTTTAACTTCTCGCTAGAGTTAATAAATGTTGTGTGCTTTTTACCTTCGTCTGGTCCTTTCTGATTCCACCCCTTACACCTCCTAATACGTTCCCCGGCTCCTCTGACAAAGGCGTTTTACAAGACGGATAAGTCCTGTCTCCTGCTGTAAAAACCAGCATGGCAGTGAAAATGATCGAGGCCGGCACACGGTGCCGGCAGCACGGGGA
>NW_009188726.1:2344-5449 GCF_000690835.1 Fulmarus glacialis
GCCGCTGCCACACCGTCGCACCACGGTGTCGGGAATCCACCAGCAAACCCAACCCTGTAATCCCTCCTTAAGCACCTCGGTAATGAGGGGATTAGCCGGGGCTCCTCCAGTCGCCAGGCGCGGTGGCTAAGCCTGAAAAATCCCGTGCAGAATTCCTAGTGTGAATTCTGGTGCCCTCCCGCATCTCCCTGCCCACCCCTCCCCACCCCGGGGCTTTGCTCGTCCTCCTCTCCCGTGCGAGGACGCTCCTCTGGTCCCTGCTGTGCCCCAGCCCCGGGACGTGCCCAGCCTGAGCCTCTGTTAGTTGGCAGCCCCACATCTGTGAGGGGGGGTGACGGACGGGAGCATCCCTGGGCAGGGCACCTTTGCTCAGCGCTTCTGCAGGACGTCTGCAGACAGTGGAGGCTCTCAAAAATCCAAAGCTACAGACTATCCCCAAACCAACCCTTCCCGCTTTGAACTATCACCCCTCAGGCGAAGCCCCCGGCCCCTGGTCCCCAGTGGGATGTCCCTGGGACACGTCTCCAGCACCGTCCCCAGCCGGTGCCCAGGGGCTCCCTCAGGGGACCGTCCTGCTGCTTTCAGCATCTCTACCCCCAGGCTGTGCAGCCCCTGCCGTCCCCTCCGCCCCGGCCTCTGCAGCAGGACAGCACCTTACCGCAGACCTCAGCTCTGCCTCCAGCTTTGCACGCCCAGCACAGCCATTATTTTTAATGATGTGCAAATTGGCTTAGGACACAGCAATCAATCAGAGGCTCAACGCCTCGGTGATGGGATCTGGTGGCAGATCTACCCCCCTGTTCACCCAGGGGTAGAAGCTGCCCGGCCGGGCTGTTTGAGCAGAGGAGGGGAGCAAAGGCTGCAGCCTGGCCGGGCGTCTGCCCGCTCGCCTGACACGCGGGGAATTGATTTTGGATTGTGTTTCTGTGCAGAAGGCAATATAACAATCAGATATATTTCACTTGTGGGTCTGAGTGCAGAGCTCTATTATTCATACTCTGGCTTTAAGTTATAGCCGGTGTTGTGTCAAATGTACCAATTCCAGCGGCTTTAATGGAGTTGGCCTCTGCACCCCTCTCCAAGTGGCAGCTGATATTTTCTGCCCACATCAGTTGTATCTACGAGGGAAAAATATTGAGTGCTCCCAGCGGCTGTTTTTCCAGAGCGCGTTAAGGGGAGGGGAGGTTTCCTGACCGCGCTGCCAGCGGGTGATACCGCACGTGCCGCGTGTGCCTGCATGCACATGGCCGGGCACGTGTGGTTACCAGTTCAGCCAAAACACAGCGTTCCCGCGGCGGCAAGTTGCACACGCATCGCCCAGGCGGCCCCTGCGCTCCCACAACTGTGCCTCGGAGGAGCAAAACCAAGCTCCGTGTGGTTTGCAGCTTTCCTTGCCCTTTGCCCACCAGTTTGCAAACTGATGCCCAGTGCAACCTGCCACGTACGTGTCAGTGTGACAAGAAATGGGACTTTATTGGGGAGCCTGGGCAGGGAGCACCCCGCAGCAGGATGCTCGCTTCTAGTGATCACTCACTCATCAACGTTTTTCACATGTGCATGGTGCTGCAGCTGTCGCCAGTGAAATGCCCGAATGGGTGGGAGGAAAAACCTTTAAATTCTGCCACTAATAAGCATAAGGCTTCCCCTGAGCTGCTCACGGCTGCCTCCTCTTCCTCCTGCCCCAGCCATGGGGAGGCTGCAGCACCGGGTGAGCATCGTGTGCCGGGCATGGAGATGCGGGGAGGAAACGCTTCCTGCAGGCGATAACCCCCCTTGGCTGGGACGAGGGCAGGGAGGGCTGTGCCCGTGGTGCTGCGGGAGACCCTCGCTCTGCCCAGAGCCTCTTCCCTCCTGCACACCCCAGCCCCGGCAGCTGGGACCCGACCTCAGCGTTTTATAGAGATGGGAGTGGGTTTGGAAGGAGTTGTCCCCGGCAGCTGATGTCCCAGAGCTCCTCCAACCTGGAGAAGAAACGTCCATCTGGAAACTCTGGGAACGTTGTGTGTGGGTGACCCTCACTGCTGTGTCCGGGGACGCTCCGTCCGGGCTGGCTAACCTCGACCGGCCGGGCACTGAGCACAGCTCCAGCACCGTGGGGGCCGAGCGGGGTCAGGGCACGTTCCCACGTTCCCTGGAGGGGGCAGGTCCCGTCCCGGCTCCAACGCTCCCACTGCAGCCGGGACAGGGACCCTGGGGACATGCGGTCTGTCTCCCGCTGCTGCTCAGAGCTCAGCCTTTGGTCTGTAATTGAATCAGATGTTTTAAAACAAGCTTTGATCCCTCGGAAAAGAAAATTCTCCTGGCTGCCCCCATTGCCATGGCACGTGTAAACAATTGGCAATGTGCCCACCTCCTAATTTTTGTAACTAATTACCTCTCGTTATCTCGCACCAGGCCAGTAGCCAGCATGTCACTAAATGATTAATACAATGCATACAGCAACACAAAACTGCATCCTTCATTCACCACCAGAATTATCCTATTTGGCCTCTTGTTATTTAGCTTCATAAAATGGTGAGAACAGCAGGAAATGCAAGGAGCCGGTATCTGCTCTTGGGCGAGCAGCTGGGAAGGCAAGGGAGTAATAGGGCTGGGCAGGATGTTTTGGGGGCAGGAGAATTGTCTTTGAGGAATATATAATAAAAATTTAATATACAGGAGCCTCTAATTGGCTTGTAAATTCCTCTGACCCTCTTTCTGCATGACCAGCACAACCCTGCAGAAGGATTTTTTTTTAACCTAAAAGTCTTGACCCAAGACAATTTCCAGAAGATGGAGGGATTTTTCTTTATTTGCTTTCCACATTTTTTTCCCCGTAGCTTCTCCGATGCAGGAGCTCGGGCTGCACTGTGTGCCACCGGCCAGCCTGGGCTGCAGGCGGTGCTGGAGCGGCTGTGCCGGCCCCGCGCCTGGCCCTGGGAGCAGCCAGCCCTCTCCAAGGGTGCCCTGCAGCGCTCGGACCGAGGGGAGAAGGCTTCCTCCTGGTAGGTCCCCACCACCCCCAAAAAGCAGATCAGAGGGAGCGGGGGGGTGCTGAGCCCGGACGCTGGTGTGACCTGTCACCTGCATGGCTTGGCAAAACGCTGCCGGGGGCACCGCGGGGGG
>NW_009188726.1:5974-6193 GCF_000690835.1 Fulmarus glacialis
TGAGCTCGCTCTCGCCTCGGCCCCTGCTCGCCCGAGCTCTGCCCCCGGCAGCGCCCCGGCTCCTCCTGCTAGCAAGGGCAGGCAAGCGCTTACAATAATGAGGTATTCAGCGCTGACACCTTTTAATTCCCCAAATGATTAACTTTCAGCGGATTAGAGCTAGGATGGCTATTTAATTAACAGACACGTCAAGCTTGCTTATGAGTCATTAAAAAAAAC
>NW_009188727.1:0-2514 GCF_000690835.1 Fulmarus glacialis
ATTAGTGAAGACCACTTAACAAGTAGCTCATTGCCGCTTACAAAGAGTTATTTAATTGCCAGAGCATTTAAAAAAAAAAAAAAACCACTAAAAGAAAAAAAAAAAAAGAAAAAGAAAACTGCCTTGGCTATGAATGAACAGACCTTTATGGAGGGCTGGAACTTCATGAATGAATCCCACTAGGTTTTTCAATGACATGGGGTGACCAGACCTCAAGGACAAGTCTTAGGTAATCCGGGATTTTTTTTTTTTTTTTTTTTTTTTTTTTTTGAAGGAGCCAATGCCAGCACACAGTATAAATATGCCAGAGCCTCTTCCGTTTGCGGGATTCGGCTGTTGACTGGATGTCTAGTCAAAAAGCCATGAGAATATAAGGGTTGAGCTCGGATAAACAGGATCAGGCCTCCCTGCCAGCCGCCACCAAAGCCGCTTTTCACGGTTGTTGGGACCCCGGCGGAGCCTCCCCGCTCCCACCCGCCTCCCTGATTCTGGCATCCGCCGGGAAAAGGGGTGGGAAAAGCCGGTGGCATCGCTCGGGCGGCGGAGGCAGGAGAGGAGGAAAAAATGACGCAGAGATGCTTCCTCCAGGGATGGAGATTTTTTCCCCCGAAAGGCTTTTTCGGTGGCAATGACCACGGCTCTGAGCAAATGAAGCAAATAGGTGGATTTTGCCCCAAAACGCCCCGCCGGGTTCATCTGGACCCACCATTCCAACTCCCGTCTCCGTCCCGTCTCACACAAAAACCCAGATGCCGGGAAATTCGCCGCCACATCGCTCTCAACGTGTCCCCATGCACGACAGCCCAGAAACGGCTGAGAAACACATTGGGATTCTTGTTTTGAGTTAAAAGCCTCGTTTTTACGAGCTCCTCGGAGCAAACACATCCCTTTCTAAAATGCCTGGAAAACTCCCAGCAAACTGGGAGCGTTCCCATATTCCAGCAAACAATGATAATGTTTAATGCTATAAACATCCGCGCTATTATTTCGTTATTAAGCATCCCTCCGTTTGCTGCTGTCATTGGTTTATTATTATTTTCCATGGTTTGCGTTACAGCCTGCCTAGGGGCTCCCTCAGGCTCCCCCCAGCGCATTGTGCAAGCTTCTTGTGAAAAAAAGAAAAAAAAAAATATAAATAACTGAAAATAAAGCGAGTCTGCCCTCAGGAATTGAGAGAATTAGTCGTATTGATCACTTATAGCTGGGTCTATGGAGAACGGCCAGCCGAAGCAGAGCACATTTCTGCATGAAGGGGAGAAATTAAGACAATAGTTTGATACCCCCAAGTCTTTGGGGTAACGTTTTTTGGAAGTTTGGTGTGGACGGCAATGCCCCGTTATTCAACATCACATTCCCATTGAAAAAGTTTTTTTTTCCGTATTTTTCTGTATTTTTTACACCCTCCTGAAGGGCTGCCCTGACTTTTACCGGCACATCCCTTGGAGAAGAAGTAGTGTCCTCCACAAAAGCATCATCCCAGCGACTTCCCAACACACCAACCAGCGTAAGAGGCTGTGAGGGTTCCCACCACCTGCCTCGACCCTCGCGACCATCAAGTCCTGCCCAAAATTCCTTAATGAAAAGCCACAGCCAGGATTTTTCTAGCTTCAGGTGTGCACACGCTGCCCGTAGGCACGGGGCATCATCCTGCTCCGGGAAGGGATGCTGCAGAAAACGCTACATCCATACAGAAATCCTGGAGGATGGGACACCGGAGTAATAACCTCAAAAAATCAAAAGTTGCTGAAACCAAGGAGGTCCAGATGAAGGTGGGTATTGGAGATTCACACCACGGAAACATCCAAATTTATCAGTAACGGCCCCACGCTTGGTTCTCCCAAGCTGTGGCAGGAGGACTCACATCTCACCTCTTGGAAGTGGCAGAAAATTTCCAGTGTGGCTTTTCTCCTTGACACATGAACACTTTTAGGATGAAGAAACCATGTCATCTGTACTTTTTCTTTCTGAGCTCCAGGCTCAGCTTCCGGAATTTGGGAAGAAAAAGTTCTTTTTTCATTCAGGAAGAACTGAAACATTTCAGCAAAATTTAATTTAAAAGTACTAAAAAAAAAAAAACAAAAAAAAAAACCAAAACCAACACAGCTCCTGGCCGGCTTTCGGATCTCAGCCTTGTCCCGGTGCCAAGTTCATGAACGTAGAGGGGAGGTGGGCTGGGGATCTTTTGTTTTGCTTTGTTTTGTTTTGACATAGCTAAAGGTTTTCCTGTAATCAACCGACCTCTAAAGAAAACAGCAAGTTTAACACACACTGAGCTATCTCACCCGCCGGGACTACTCCCATCGGATCAAGTCAAGAGCTATCTAAATTGTCACTGGGATCTGCCATAATAACAACTCGTCGCTGAAAATGGGAATACAACTGCGTTCCTGATGAGGTTTTTAAATGCCTGCAATCGAATCTTTCCTCAATGATACTAGGATTAGACGCAAATTACATTATCCAGCTGTAGAAGTGTTTCAAACTACATATTTATACTTTTTTTAATATATATAT
>NW_009188727.1:2545-7292 GCF_000690835.1 Fulmarus glacialis
ATCTTCTCATGCTCTTCCTAAACTTCTCACCATCACAGCCCCTCCTCTCCCTCATTCCTCTGTGATCCCTGGGGCTGGATTTCCCACCAAACATCAACCCTGACGCAATACTCGCCATGGCATCATCTACCCTGAACCGCTAACATCCTCATTTTCATGGAATCACGGAATGGTTTGGGTTGGAAGGGACCTTTAGAGGTCATCTAGTCTAACCCCACTGCAATGAGCAGGGACATCTTCAACTAGATCAGGTCGCTCAGGTTTTGTGGTACCTTCACCTGGGCCACTTGTGGAGGTGACACTACATGCCCAACCGATAACCCAACACGAATGGGTACAGGCAACAGATAAATTAATGCAGATGTCCACCAAGACATCAGAGCACCAAAAGGAGATTGGTCTTATGGACCTTTCCTAGAAGGACCGGGACCCAGACGTGAGCTTCTGGGGCAGACCTGGAAGGGTGGTGAGATCCCTGCCTGGCTTCCGATGGGGCAGCTTTCCGCTGGAAAATGAGCGACGTGGGCACCGCCGATGAGCAGATGAACCTATGGTCCTTCCTCCTTTATCCGTCAGCACACGCGGAGGGCATCTGTGCTTAAAAAAAATATTGGCTGGACTGGTGTCAGCACAACGTGTCGTCTGGCCGGGGCCAAGGCTGAGACCAAGCTCAGCACGTCTCGCGCCCGGTAATCTCTCTTGGCTGACCTTAAGCAGCATTTGCGAGCCCGGGGCAGAGCCATGCCCCCCATCTTCTCCTGCTCGTTGAGATGGAAGAGATGGAGACACAAACCCCGGAGCTTTTTACAGGTTTTTGCACGCTCTTCTTGAGGGTCCTCAGGGCAGCTCGGGACACTCCAGTCGCAGTTTTGCCCCTCGTGTTACTGGCAAGTGCTGGTTTTGCAGGATCTCAGGAAAAACACACCCCTGAACGCTTACTCGAGAAGCGAATAGGCATCACATCGAGGTGAGGAGAACACCGCGCGTGACGCGCAACCACACAGCTCATCAAAGCAAAGAAAAACGGGCACCAAAAAGGGAAATTTTACTTCCTTTCTAGTCTCTCGGGTAATTTACAGGCTACTTGGGCGGGGGAACAAACAAAAAAAATCCCAAGAAAAATCCTTCAAAGCCAGATTTCCAGGTATGCTTTGCGAAAGCAAAGGGAAAAAAAAAAAATCCAAATTAAAGGATATATCCTGCTGCAGAAAAGGGTCTTTGTGCCTTTAGCGGAGTTTGTGGGCAGCCTGGAGACACCACCCACGGCAATGTTTGCCCCAAACCTTTTACATCTCCCTGCACACAAGGGCTAGACAGCTTCGGCTTCCTCACACCCCCCCCCGCTTTTGATGACTGGGATGATTTCTGAAAGACTAATTTAGAGGATGGTCATGTGTTAAGCTCCCGTTGTTTGCGGAGAAAATAAACCCTTACCTACTGCAGGGATGCCACCGCCCAAGGTGGCCCATGGGGTCCCTCCACCACGCCAACAGAAGAGCACCCAAAGAGCTGGGAAAGTCGGTCACGTCAACATGTACTTAGGGAGCCCTTAATCTGTGGATTATTGACACGATAGACCATAACATCTCTTTAGGAGCCATTACAGCCCATTGTGTCACTAGGTACTTACGGAGTCCTTAATCCGCGGATTGACAGGCTAGACCATAAATTTGTGTCTATGTCTAATTAGGCAGCTCTTATTACTCAACATACACAGTAGTCATGCAGGCTAAAGAGCCTTAAGATTATTTCTCTAATTTATTAACAAGTTGTCCACCCAATCACTTAAATGGCTGCTTGCTCCTAGCAAAATAAGTCAACCTTGCATGAAAATAAATGCCCACCTGAATTTCCCCCCCGAGACTTCAGTCTGCTGAAAGTTTTCTACGGGCTGGTATCCAGAAGCCGAGATGTTGCCAACAGATTTGAAACCTTGCGAGTCCGATGGGGACACAGAGGATAAAATTTGGCAGAAGCCATCAGGGGAAGGAGTCTGGGATTTCCCCGATATTTGTTAACTAGGGCTTTGGTTCAGACTCATGTTAGCAGCGACCTCCAAGCTTGGGAGTGCTCTGCTCGGTCCCCTGGTGACCCAACCAAGAACTTCTATCACCTTCACCATGGCTGGGAAAGCCTCTTGTGAAATCAAGACAAAAACGAGGTCGGGTTAGACGGTGGGTAGAGATGACTGATCCCTGAGGACATCCCCTAAGGTTCCCACCCCAACTTGGTGATACCTTGAGTCAACCTTCTCCCAACCTGGAACCCAGCCCTGACCTTTCAGGGTGAATTTGGGACACAAAAGCAAGAAAACAAACTGAGAAAGGGTCCCTGCAAGCATGTTGTGGCAGATCTACAAAGTCTCAAGAGCGGGCACCAGTATGGCAAACGCCAAGGCTGGCCCAGGAGGGATGTCCCAAGATCGAAAAATACAGGGTGATCAAGCCCGTGTGAAGGAAGCCCGGCTCCCCCACGTCCCCTGCATCGAAGGACGGCAAAGAAAGAACCAAAGTGAAACTGCTGAGTTCATGGAGTCCACCAAACCAGAAATTTGATTCATAAACATCCTATTAGTCACTGCTACTGTCTAATTACGGTGATTAATCAATTACCATGGCTAAAAACGACTCTAGAAGAGAACAACCTTTTTTTGTGCCCATTTTCTTTAAAAGCCAAGCAAGGCTGCAGCTACAAGGAGGAGGGGGGAAAAAAAAAAATACACGCAGGCACACACCAAAAATGCCTGTCTGCCTGTCTCCAGCGGTTAGCGAGGAGCCAGCTGACTCCAGTTTCCTCCGTACCAGGCTTCGGGCCTCATCAGCCATGCAAATTATAGAGTACCGTGCTGTCTGAAGGCCGAATTTCGACTCAGCTCAGAGAAAAGCCTTAGAGGAAGGGTGGGGATGAAGAAGCCAGCCAAATCCATTCATAATATTTACAGTAAATGGGCCTCTTTGCTGTTGTTTAGTATACAGTCAGTCTAATTATTTTTGAAGTTTTAATTTAAAGAACCTTCTTTATCTGCCTCTCCTTCTGCACCCCTCAAAGGTGTGGGAAAACTTTTCCCTTGTTTCAAAAAAGCAGTAGGACGGGAATCCCTTCCCCAAGCTCCAACCCGGCGGTCGGGTGGGACGAAGGGATGCTTCAAGAGGGGAGACCCTTCCAGAGGGGTGCTGCCAACACCCATGGGGTCTTTAAGACCCCCGGGCCACCCGGATAAGCACGAGCGCATGCAGGTCCATGTGGAAAACCCCCAGAAATCCTATTTTTGCGGCATGCGTCCCCGTTGCTGTTCTCCTGTGCCGGTGGGGATGTCCTGGGAGGACTTGCTGGCTCGGGAGGTGTTGCAGGATGCTCCGCAGCCCCGTGCACCCTCCAACCTCCTCCCCTGCCTTGACAGCAACCCGGAATAATCCCATTTTAAGGACAATCAGCCAAGAGGCTCCTCTGAAAAACGCAGGGAGCCCAAGCCAGCGTTCATGAGATGCTGCCATGCGATCACCGAGCGACTCGGGCTTGGTACCAGCCCCAGCTCCCGGAGATGAGCAAACGCCTCCGTGCTTCGTCCCCAGCAGCTACCAAGACACACCTCTTCTCCACCCATAACCCAACCCGCATCTCCACCAGAAACCTTCTGAGAAGGAGAAACCAGCACACGAAGGGCTCCTGACTTACGACGACGCAAATCAAGACCTGAAGATGAGCTTGCCAAAAATCTCTCTCTCCCGGCTTGGGTTGTGCTGGAGGCTCCCGCGCCACCATCCTGCCCATCACCTTCCCAGCGCAGGGATAAATCACCGACGCAGATGCCGAAGCCACCAGAAGCCACCGGGCCACGCCAGCCCTGGGGTCACAGCCCCCCCTCAACACAGCCACCGAGCTCGGTTTTAGAGGATGAAGACCTCAAAACGCTTTTGCAACTAAAAATATTTTTCATGCAAGGGAGGGAGGTCGCCTGGTACCCGGCGATGCCCCGGGGAGGGCAGGGATACGGCCCCCAGGAAAGCCACAGCTCTCCACTGACAACATGTAGCTATGTGGTTTACACGTTAAAAACCTTGTAAAGACCTTAATAAAAACTGAAGCAGAGCAGTCTAGGATTTCCAAATGGATACCTAATACCCAGATGTGTGTTAGGGTTTTTTTTCCCCCCCCTAACTGCATTCCACGCACACACACGGCATCCCTGCCGCTCTCATTTCAATACCGAAAAAAAAAGCCTCTCCCCGCAGCACGCCGACCTAGAATTCTCCCCAAAGACTGAAAACAGACGTAAATATGTGTTTTCCTCCCGCCCTCAAAAAAAAAAAAAAAAAAAAAAAACACGCCGAAATAAACAAAATGCACTGAGAATATAATCTTTATTTTTACTCAATATCTATTTAACAGCATCCCTCGCAGGGATGTAAATCCATGGAAAAAAGCAGGGTTGGAACAAAAGTCCTTTTCACGCCCGTCGTGCCCCGCTCCGTAACAATTATGAAAACTGTTTAGCTGGGCTAAGCCGCCGCCGAGTCTGCGGAAAAAACCCCCCCCCCCCCCCTTCCCCTCCCCTCCCTTGCCTTCATTCCTCCTGGCTTTCTTTACAACCTAATACCCTGTCGACGCGGGGCCAGGGCCTACTTAGGGGGAAAAAAAAACACCCAGCGCCAGACTGGAGACAGCATGCAGACTGAAAAAGTTAATCATTACTTCTGTCTGCCTTCATAATCTAATCACGCCTATTCCTAAGAGCAGGCGGCGAAGC
>NW_009188727.1:7407-9025 GCF_000690835.1 Fulmarus glacialis
GACGGACGGACGGCGTTTGGATGGAGTTCACAAGCCTGGCCACGCACACACCCCTCCCCTCGCCTCTCACTTTACTCTGGATTAATAACGCTTAGCAATTATAGAGAATATTACATTCATTAAGTAATTAACCCTCCCGGCGCTCCGACGGAGTTGGCACCCCCCCTTTCGCAGACGGAGGCCGGCAGAAGTTTGCCCCGGGCTATAAAACGGGGCAGGTCGGCAGCACCCGGATTAAAAAAAACCAAAAACCCAAAAAGTTCCTTGTGCTCATCCCACCCCCACTTTCGGTGGCAGCGGCAGAGCCGTGTCCCAGGCGGGGACCGCGCCACAGCCGGGGTGGCATCACCGACACCCAGCAGCATCACCCCAAGACCCAGAGCATCCTCCCGTGGGGCAAAGCCCAGGAGATTTGGGGCATCACCAAGACCCAGAGCATCCTCCCAAGGGGCAAAGCCCAGGAGATTTGGGGCATCACCAAGACCCAGAGCATCCTCCCAAGGGGCAAAGCCCAGGAGATTTGGGGCATCACCAAGACCCAGAGCATCCTCCCAAGGGGCAAAGCCCAGGAGATTTGGGGCATCACCAAGACCCAGAGCATCCTCCCAAGGGGCAAAGCCCAGGAGATTTGGGGCATCACCAAGACCCAGAGCATCCTCCCAAGGGGCAAAGCCCAGGAGATTTGGGGCATCACCAAGACCCAGAGCATCCTCCCAAGGGGCAAAGCCCAGGAGATTTGGGGCATCACCAAGACCCAGAGCATCCTCCCAAGGGGCAAAGCCCAGGAGATTTGGGGCATCACCAAGACCCAGAGCATCCTCCCAAGGGGCAAAGCCCAGGAGATTTGGGGCATCACCAAGACCCAGAGCATCCTCCCAAGGGGCAAAGCCCAGGAGATTTGGGGCATCACCAAGACCCAGAGCATCCTCCCAAGGGGCAAAGCCCAGGAGATTTGGGGCATCACCAAGACCCAGAGCATCCTCCCAAGGGGCAAAGCCCAGGAGATTTGGGGCATCACCAAGACCCAGAGCATCCTCCCAAGGGGCAAAGCCCAGGGGTTTGGGCATCACCAAGACCCAGAGCATCCTCCCAAGGGGCAAAGCCCAGGAGATTTGGGGCATCACCAAGACCCAGAGCATCCTCCCAAGGGGCAAAGCCCAGGGGTTTGGGCATCACCAAGACCCAGAGCATCCTCCCGTGGGGCAAAGCCCAGGAGATTTGGGGCATCACCAAGACCCAGAGCATCCTCCCAAGGAGCAAAGCCCAGGGGTTTGGGCATCACCAAGACCCAGAGCATCTTCCCATGGGGCAAAGCCCAGGGGATTTGGGGCTCGGCAAACCCAGCACCATAGCGGCTGCTCCAGAAAATAACCTTGGTGCAGCACCTCAGGTGTGTCAAGGCTTCGTGCTCTTGACACCCGGCACACATTTTCCATGCTGGGCTGTGACAAAGAACAGGAAAACTACGGGCCTCCGCGTATGAAGATTTATGGGTTTGTTCCTTATAATGAGCTAAAAAGTCTCAGCCCGGCTTCCAAAGAAAATGAATTCATCAGTTCAAACACAGTGATGTAACTTCAGGCTCCTAACTCCTTTTCCAAATAAAACTCCTGTTATT
>NW_009188727.1:9091-9774 GCF_000690835.1 Fulmarus glacialis
AGGTGCCGCCGGAGCCCAGCCGCGGGGTCACCGGCAGCCATCCCGCGTGGGCCAGCAGTACCCCATCTCACTGTTTGATTTCTCAACTATTTTGCTATTTTCCCTGCTTTTCCACTCAAAATCTCACCTTGCAGACCAACGTGCAAACAGACACCCAACCCCTCCATATTATTGTGCGTCACCCGCCGTGGAGGGAGCTCCCCCTCAGCGGCGATGCCCGGCAATTTTTAGCATCTATAAATTCAACCCATCGGTTTCCATCACCAAAAAACACCGGATCCGGAGCCAACTTCAGCGGTTGTAAAACGAAGGATGTTTGAACTTTCACCACCTTCCCAACACCCCAGTTTCTCCGATGCAAAGCGAATAATCTCTTATTGATACAGCGTTGGCAGCTCTACAAACCACATCTATTCAACCTATATATATATATGGTTGGGGTATTTTTCAACCTATGTATATTGGTTGAATATAGTCAGTATCTTCATTATATATTCATTATATTTTATATATTCCATATATCATATTGAATACATTCAACATATTCACTACACATTCATCATATCTGATATATTCAATATAATGAATATACAATCAATATATTGAATATATTCAACCTATATATACACTATATATAATTCAATATACAGACAGAATATATTCAATATATTGAATATATTCAA
>NW_009188727.1:9843-10828 GCF_000690835.1 Fulmarus glacialis
CATATTCAACATATATATATATTAAAAAAAAAAAACGCCCACAGCCTCGCTGATTATGAACATATTTGCAACGATGCGCCGAAGGCTTAACAGCCTGAGTAGTTCTGAGTTACTTAATGGAGGAATCTGTTTTTCCACCTGCCCAGGTATTCAGGGAAAAGCCGGGAAAGCCCACGGGAGCCAGGACTTCATCCCAAAGATGGCTCACCAAAACCCAGCACCCCACCGGGCATCTTACTTCATCCCCGAGGGAGGATGAGGAAGGACCACAGAGCCGGGTACCCACCATTGCACATGGAGGAGCATCACCAAGAGCATCACCGGGACCTCCCGCAACCACCCCACCGGGCATCTTACTTCATCCCGGTGCGTGGAGGAATCTGTTTTTCCACCTGCCCAGGTATTCAGGGAAAAGCCGGGAAAGCCCACGGGAGCCAGGACTTCATCCCAAAGATGGCTCACCAAAACCCAGCACCCCACCGGGCATCTTACTTCATCCCCGAGGGAGGATGAGGAAGGACCACAGAGCCGGGTACCCACCATTGCACATGGAGGAGCATCACCAAGAGCATCACCGGGACCTCCCGCAACCACACCACCGGGCATCTTACTTCATCCCGCTGCGAGGATGAGGAAGGACCACAGGACCTGCCATCGCACATGGAGGAGCATCACCGAGAGCATCCCCAGGACCTCCTGCAACCACCCCGTGGTGCTTCACCGTTGCTGGCACAACCCAACCGGGGAGCTGAAGCTGGGATGTTTTTTACGCAGCGAGGTTAAAAGGGTAGAGAAGGGCTGAGCCAGCTCTTACAGGGTGGTTTCCCCCCCCCCCCCGCAAGTTAAAACCAAGATAATGACACTGGGTGGGGACCAATTTGAAGGGCTGAGCAGCCAAACCAAAATTAGTCTCCCGGCCAAGAGCTTCCTAGGCCTCACAGTTTGGGGAAGGAAGCTGAGAAAAGGCATGAAGAGGGAAAAAAAA
>NW_009188727.1:10877-12140 GCF_000690835.1 Fulmarus glacialis
GCAAAGGTGACCCTGCTAGTCAAATATTTTTCGACGTAATAAAAATAAAATAAAAGTACCGGAGCAGCCTCCCTCGGAAAAGCGGGGCCCATGGAATGGGGTTTTTTCTCCTTTTCTCTCCTTTTCTTTCTCCTCCTCCCCCGGCACTTTTCTTTCCTTTCACTAATAACTATGTTTTCTTGTTGGTTTTTTTTTTCTTGGCTCTTTCCTCATAAAAGACTGATGTAATTTCCTGTCTTGTCCCAATGTTTCCTGTTAATTAACAGGGTGAAAGTTATCATCACGCGTTTAAATGGCTACCCGAAAGAGGGGAGGGGAAAAAAACCAAGGGAAAAATAAAAAAGAAAATAAAAAAGAAAGGGGAGAGAAGGGCTGCCTGTTACCAAACACCACGTCACATCCCCAACAGCACAAAACCCCCTGGAAAAAGCTTTTTGGATCCGGCGGCTCGAACCCATCGGCAAAGACCCCCCCAAGGGTGGCTCCCGCGGCAGGTCCCTGCACGGGGGATGCGAGCCCCCACCCTTCCCTGGATGCGGATGGAAAATCCCTGCAATGCTTGCCCAGAAGAGCTGTTTTCTTGCATTAAAAAAGTAAAATAGAGAAGAGGAGAGGAAAAAGGAAGGGAAAAAGGAAGGGAAAAAGGAAGGGAAAAAGGAAGGGAAAAAGGAAGGGAAAAAGGAAGGGAAAAAGGAAGGGAAAAAGGAAGGGAAAAAGGAAGGGAAAAAGGAAGGGAAAAAGGAAGGGAAAAAGGAAGGGAAAAAGGAAGGGAAAAAGGAAGGGAAAAAGGAAGGGAAAAAGGAAGGGAAAAAGGAAGGGAAAAAGGAAGGGAAAAAGGAAGGGAAAAAGGAAGGGAAAAAGGAAGGGAAAAAGGAAGGGAAAAAGGAAGGGAAAAAGGAAGGGAAAAAGGAAGGGAAAAAGGAAGGGAAAAAGGAAGGGAAAAAGGAAGGGAAAAAGGAAAGGAAAAAGGAAAGGAAAAAGGAAAGGAAAAGGGAAAGAAAAAAGGAAAGGAAAAAGGAAAGGAAGAGAAGAAAATAACAATAAATCGCAGAGAAAGGGGCAGCCTGCAACACCCAAGATGCTGCTTTTATCAGAAGAAGTTGTTTAAGAATAAAAAAAACCACCCAAACCAAGGAGCTAATCCCAAGCCAGCGGGCGGAAATCCTGCGAGACGCCGAGCTCCTTCCCTTCCCCGACCTCAGCCCCGCGCAGGATCAGGCCGCGGGTGCCCTCCCGTTCCTCAACAGCAGCCGTGACGCAGCC
>NW_009188727.1:12351-12623 GCF_000690835.1 Fulmarus glacialis
CCCCCCTTCCCCAACCGCCGGCGGTGCCGCAGCCGGTCCCCCGGCGGCACCGCAGCCAAGCCGGCGGCCTCGGCACGCCGAACGGGAGGTGAAAACAAAGCGATTTAGGCAAAAAGCGAGGGTGGTTAGAACAGAGACCGTGCCTCAGCGGTTAATAATATCTCGGCGCTGAAAATAAACTGGAAAGGAAGCTCCTTTGTGACAGTCGGCAGGCGGCCAGGCTGCGGCGTGGGTCATTCAAGCCGGCGGGGGACGGCGGTGGGGCTGGCACC
>NW_009188728.1:0-1582 GCF_000690835.1 Fulmarus glacialis
GGGTGAGTGTGAGTGGGAGTGAGCGTGAGTGTGCGCAAGGTGAGTGTGAGCGTGCGCGGGACGAGTGTGCACAGCACCAAGGTGAGCGGGCAAGGAGGTGAGTGTGAGTGCGAGTGTGAGTGCGAGTGTGAGTGTGAGTGTGCACGGGACGAGTGTGCACAGCACCAAGGTGAGCGGGCAAGGAGGTGAGTGTGAGTGCGAGTGTGAGTGCGAGTGTGAGTGTGAGTGTGCACGGGACGAGTGTGCACAGCACCAAGGTGAGCGTGCAAGGAGGCGAGTGTGCCTGGGGTGAGTGTGAGTGTGAGTGTGCGCAGGGTGAGTGTGGTGTGCACGGGATGAGTGTGCACAGCACCCAAGTGAGTGTGCAAGGAGGTGAGTATGAGCGTGAGTGTGCACAGGGTGAGTGTGAGTGTGCGCAAGGTGAGCGTGCAAGGAGGTGGGTGTGCACAGGGGAGCGTGAGTGTGAGTGTGCACAGGGCGAGTGTGAGTGTGCACGAGATGAGTGTGCCCAGCACCAAGGTGAGCGTGCAGGGAGGTGAGTGTGCACGAAGTGAGTGTGAGTGTGCACAAGGTGAGTGTGAGCATGCACGGGGTGAGTGTGCCTGGGGTGAGTGCAAGTGTGAGTGTGCACAAAGTGAGTGTGAGTGTGCATGGGACGAGTGTGCCCAGCACCCAAGCGAGTGTGCAAGGAGGCGAGTGTGCCTGGGATGAGTGTGAGTGTGAGTGTGCGCAGGGTGAGTGTGCCCAGCGCCCAAGCAAGTGTGCACGAGCTGAGTGTGAGTGTGAGTGTGCGCAGGGTGAGCTGAGCGTGCACAGGACGAGTGTGCCCGGCAGCAAAGTGAGCGTGCAAGGAGGCGAGTGTGAGTGTGAGTGTGCACGAGGTAAGTGTGAGTGTGAGTGTGCAAGGAGGCGAGGGCGAGTGTGAGTGTGAGTGTGCCCAGCAGCAAAGTGAGTGTGCAAGGAGGCGAGTGTGAGTGTGAGTGTGAGTGTGCGAGGAGGCGAGTGTGAGTGTGAGTGTGAGTGTGCGAGGAGGCGAGTGTGAGTGTGAGTGTGAGTGTGCGAGGAGGCGAGTGTGAGTGTGAGTGTGAGTGTGCGAGGAGGCGAGTGTGAGTGTGAGTGTGAGTGTGCGAGGAGGCGAGTGTGAGTGTGAGTGTGAGTGTGCGAGGAGGCGAGTGTGAGTGTGAGTGTGAGTGTGCGAGGAGGCGAGTGTGAGTGTGAGTGTGAGTGTGCGAGGAGGCGAGTGTGAGTGTGAGTGTGAGTGTGCGAGGAGGCGAGTGTGAGTGTGAGTGTGAGTGTGCGAGGAGGCGAGTGTGAGTGTGAGTGTGAGTGTGCGAGGAGGCGAGTGTGAGTGTGAGTGTGAGTGTGCGAGGAGGCGAGTGTGAGTGTGAGTGTGAGTGTGCGAGGAGGCGAGTGTGAGTGTGAGTGTGAGTGTGCGAGGAGGCGAGTGTGAGTGTGAGTGTGAGTGTGCGAGGAGGCGAGTGTGAGTGTGAGTGTGAGTGTGCGAGGAGGCGAGTGTGAGTGTGAGTGTGAGTGTGCGAGGAGGAGGCGAGCGTGAGTGTGAGTGTGAGTGTGCACGGGGCGA
>NW_009188729.1:0-19389 GCF_000690835.1 Fulmarus glacialis
GGGGGTGTCTCGCAGCCGCGCTGCCCGTGTGCGGGGACGGGGGGAACGGGGGCGCGTTAGGCTGGAGGATTTGGCGATCCCCGGTTTTGGGGTGTGCGACCGTGCAGTGAGAAGATATTCGTGATTTTCCTTTAGCGTTCGCCTTCATTTCCCTGTATTTAGACCTGCGGTTCGTCCCTTTCACTGCAGTATCGTCACACACACGCGTCCTTCCACTGTGCGCTACAGCTTGTGCGTTTTGCTGGCAATGTCTATACGAAAATGCAAGCAAAAACCATAGCTGTGTTTGCACGTCATACATGCAACGTGTAGATTTATTTTATGGCTCTTGTCTCTTGAGAAGGTAGAGGAGGTAGGATAAAGCTGTGCAGGTTACACAAAACCACCAAGAGCAAGGAGGTGGTCCTGATTCATGGAAGTGAGGCGACTTATGTGCTGTTCTCAGCGTTGCAATTTTTTCCATGTTTAGCTTTTTGTAAGTCCTGTTGGACCTCATCCCAAGTGCTCTGCAGGCAATCCGAGGCAGGCCCTTAGGGCCAGATTTTCAAATCATCTTTAGCAAACAACTGCTATTCTGCTGTTCGTTGTTGAGGTCCCCTGAAAACCTTGTCCTAACTGCATGCTGAGAGCTCTGAAACGTCCTTATGTGCTTCAGCTCCCGTTCAGCAAATGGAGAATCTCAATTCTCAGCTGGTGCAGAAGCAGCTACAGGCTGGGTCTCTGTGCGCACGGTGCTCCAGGATCCTCAGGGGCAGGTTGCTTTACGCTGAAAATGCATTAAGAATAATGATGTATTTTTAATATGTGCGAAGGGTCATCTTCAGAGTACAAACCAAGCCCCTTCTCATTTCCTGCCATGTTTATGGCACATATATTTAAAAGCTTGCATGGCACTGAAAAAATGTCTGTTATTTATTTATTTAGTGCTAATATGACCATTGGATGTTATTGCAGATACGCCCCAGAGAAAAGATTTCTCTCTCCAAGAGCGTGTGCTCTACGACTGATTGTTTAGTTACGTATGTGTTTGTCTCTGAGGGCAGAGACCTTTCCAAGTGGGAGCAGTGTTCATGGGTCATGGGCAAATGCAATTTAACAAGGAAAGGATAGAAGAAGGAGACTCTCTAAAGAACAGCTTATATGAGTGGTACATAAAATATTACTAGACTTCAACTACACAAGACTGATGCTTGCTGTTGAGAATAAATAGAATATTGTTGTTAACAATGTTGCTTTGTTATTGGTTGCGTTTTTTACAACATAATACTGCTTGAAGGACAGGCAAGCATAGAAATGCTATGTCTATGATTTTGAAAATTGGCAAATAAATGGATAATGGAAGAAAATGCAATTTAAAAAAGCTTATATAGAGGAAAAAATGAAAAAATAACATCTCACTCTATTTAGTGCTGGAAACCAGCTCAAAGCTGAGAGACTCAAATGCCTGGGCAAAAAAACCTGCTCTGATCCCATCATTTTTCAACACTAGCGTGTGCATAAATTCTGAACCTTGATTTAAGTTTTGCAAGTGTACTGTAACATTGCAGTAGTGTGAGTGTCAAGCATCTCAGAATTAAAGGCTTTTATATATGGATGCCGAGTTCTGTATTTCAGGGTCGCATGTACAACACACACAGGGGCAGTCCTTTGTTGCTGTACAGTAAGCATCTCCCCACGAGACCCCGGTCGCCTATGTGGCAACTGCAAACTGCTATGTAGTAGCAAAGAAGGCTGGCACTATAATTACATAGTAGTTACAGGCAAAGCCTAGCTAGACCGTGCACTCTTAACAAAAGCTCTAGCAATAAAACTGAAATGAGGAAATAAAAATTATTATTGGTGTGTATGTGGAGGGGCGAGGAGGAAATGGGGTCTGGCCATATGGTTCCAGGGAGAGAAAACTTGGAGTGAGAAAACTCAGAATATTGCTAGTATCACTGCAAATTGTACGAAACATTTTTAAGCATAGAATTCTGAAGTGGTAAATCTTTGAGTTAATCCATCTCTTCTACCTTCTGCCTCTATCCCTAACACATGTTTAAAACATAGTTGTCATTCTTCCCTATGGACAGAGGTGTTTCTTGCTAGAGCTTATCATGTTTGCTGTGCTCAGGCATGTAAGGCTGCTTTGGACTGGAACTGCGTGTGGATTCCTCCAAGCCGCTGTTCCTGTTTGTACCAGTGGGCCCTGGTTTGGGTCGGGATTCAGAAGCTGAGCTGTGGGTCACTGAAACAAACCCCCAGCACGAGGGTGGGTTGTCTGCACTCTGGAGCCTCCTGGCTCTTTCGGCTTCTCTTTGCAAACAGGAGGAGCTGAAGATGCACACGCTGCCGTGCTGGGCTGGGATGTGCGCGGGAGGGCTGGGGTCTCTCCCCACCTCTGCCGCCCGCCTGGTGCTCTACTCTGCTTCGCAAATCTCTTTCTTCTTCTGTAAAAAGAAGATTGTGCTGCTGCCTACGAGGACGAGACTGTCCTTGTAGTGAGGGCTCTGTGGGGTTGATAGAGTGCCAGGGAGGAGCATCACATTATCATCGTGTGATTCTGGAAGCTGAGGCTTTAAGAGAAATACCACTTATCCTGAGATGTGTAAAATGTTTATATGTGTTGGCAGTACCAGTGATACAGAACTCTACATTCCTTTCTTGTGCAGGAAATTAATTGCTTATTCATTTCATGCACATTTAAACACTGAAATGGCTGTAGATTTTTGAATGTGATTTCTTCACTGGGATGAATTGTGGCACTGCCACAATTGCATTGCCTCTAAAGTAAGTTCTTCGATCTTGTTCTTGCATATCCTTGGAAAAGCTGAAAAGTTGCCTGTGCTTTGTGATAGAGGCTACATCTTTATCTTCTGTAGGGCTTTGTGTTACTTTGACTGTCAGGTTCAGGTCATATTGTTTGTTTTACTGAAACTGTATGGAGCAGCAAAATACTTGTCCAGCTAATACTGCCTGTTCCTGGAACCTCCAATATCTGCCTGTCTTTTTTTCCTTCCCAACGAGGACAGAAAATACTCATCATCATCATCTAGCTAAACACTTTGCAGTCAACTTTTATATGTCCTGCGATTAGCAGAAGAGCTATGATTCTATGAACAGATTACAGTAAGATGACACCTGAAATGGACATTTTGTGCCACCACTGGTGATCCATAAAGTGCGTGTTATTAGTTACTGTTTGTAAAGCCCTGAGAGTCCTGGGTACTTACCAGCTACCACCCTGCTAAAATAATGGGGCATGATAAAGGTACCTCTTCCGACAGCCCATCTCGGCATCGCCCGGGCAGTGCTGAGCAGGCATGTTGCTTCTGCTCGTCACCCGTGCCAGCTGTACGAGTGTGTTCAGATGACAAATGTCCATCTGGTCACATCCCTTAAACGTGTTGTGCCTCTCAAGGCCATAATCCACCCACCAAAATGTGCACGACGCAGGTCAAATATCCAAGTTGCCTGGAAGAGGGGAACGGGGCCGCTTTGGAGGACGGGGTTTGTCAGCGTCTCGCACCTGGGGACAGCTGGAACGCAGTTTTCTTCCCGACTGCCAGCAGCAGGAGATGACGTTGCATGGAGAAGCCATGTGTGTAAGTGAGCACTGAACAGATAGCCATAGGTATAGAATATTTAAAGGGCTTTCACACTAAGGCTATATAGCCTGCTCTGTGCAGCATACACATAACCTGCCTCTGAAAGCACGCAGGGGTTTCAAGGCTCAGAAGTTGGGTCTGCCTTAGAGGAATGTGTGTTGCTATCCATATTTTTAAGGTTATATTCCTTTTTCCCTACTTTAAAACAAAAAAAAAGCAGTTCCCCTTACTATCAGGCATGTTAAATGGAACACGTGCTTCTTCCTCTGGGCTTTCAAATTTGCACTTTTTCACAGTCACAAAATTATTGCACAAAGATTTAACAAAATGCTGAACCCAGGCTGAACCCTGGGGCTTGTTCAGAGGGGTCAAGCTACTCAGCCAAGCTTTCTTCTTTTTAACTGCGCTCCCGCCTGCCCGGCCCAAGAGAGCTGGGTCTATGGCGAGTGCCTGGCAGTCACTGGCAGCCGGCTCCTGGGCTCACGTTGGAGCTTGGTTCTCCAGATCTGCCTCTTCTGCGAGTGTGGGCTGGCAGGTCTCCAGGGAGGGCGTGTGTGTCTTGGCCAAAAGCTGGCGGTTTAAGGAAATGCATGGTTCCTAATCTACCATCAGAAAAAGGCAAATATGCAGGCAATTTAGTAAAGTGAAAGTGCAACCCCCTGGGGAATGTGTAACTTGTGCTTCTGAGACGTTTGGAACGTGTAGCCGTGTTCTGTCTTAAATCTTTGGTCGCTTGGCATTTTACTATCTTTAAGCTGGATCAAGAGCACATGTGTAGACTTTATCTGCTGAGGTTTTCCTGTACCTCCAAATCCTTTCTGGCTGGTGTTTGTAGGCTTACGGTAAGTCAGTGTGCAAGCAGCACTCTTGGGTGAAGAAGTAGCTAATTCCCTGTCTAAACTGATATTGCATGTGGAATTTTCTAATTTGCTGGCAGTGGGTTTAAGGTATCACAGAAGAGGTAATTTTTAAACCTGGTCTTGCCTCGTGAAACCAGAGGGTGCCCTTATGGGTGGTTTTGCCATATGTTGGTGATACAAGGAGGAAAACTTCTTCCTTCTCCTTATTTACTTAACCATTTCTGGGTACATTATAAGGATGGAAAATGTAGATTAAAATTTCCTATTACAATAAGAAAAGGGAATTTCAGTTTTTTTTCACCCGACTCTTAGAAATAGTTCATAAAACCTGGATAACTGGATCTTTGTCTTTTAATCCACTGAAATGATATACCCCTTACATGGAAATGCATTGCTGCAAAATCCATCTAGGGCAGCACCACATGTTTCTGATGTGTTTGATATTGTTTGTGATACTTCTAGCTGAAGGCAGAGTAGGAAAAATTGGACCTACTGATAAATTTACTGATGTATTGTGCCAAATATTTGTCATACATATGTCAGATAAATTGTTTGGATGTTGCTATAGGAATTCTCCTCCCCTTGTGCATTGCTAACAGCAGATACTGTGCTGGTCTATCAGGCCTGGAAATAAATAAGAGGTGGTAGGTGTGGAATGACAAAAATATTGGCAAAATGGTGACTGCTACATTGGCAGTGGTATCGTGGGCTATCAGTCACAGCCTGAACCAGATCCGTGTCGAGATGCCAAACAGAAATCAGGTGCTACAAAACAGATGCCGAACAGAAAACAGAAGTGCCTGCTTAGATGCAGAGATTTTAGGCTTAGGTGTAGCTCTTGCAGGGCTATGTTTGTGAGCTTTTAAGAATCTGGGAGGATCGCAGATGATTGAGCCTATTGCTCCCCGGGAGATACTGCTCCTCGGGAGCTCCCTTTTGGATCGCAACGCCCCAGCCTCCGTGGGAAGTCGGAGAGAAGCCCACTGTTGTTGTAACCCAGAAAGGGAAACCCTGTGTTTCTGGTGGGTAAAGGGGAGTGCTGGTGGTATATCGTGATGCAGCGATAGATCATGAAAGGGTTCCTGAGCTTTATCTTGCTGCCTTGAAATGCCACGGCAGGTAGCGGGGGCCTCTCCCCGGCAGCCAGGCTCCCTGACCCGGGGGCGGCGCATCCCCTCTGCTTGTTATGAACTTACTTCATAAACCTTGTAATCCACCCTGGGGGTGACTAAGTATCGTTATCTCTGTTATAAACAAAGCTATCACAGTTGTCCGTTTCTGTGGCACAGATGAAAGGTCTGGGTTTCCTCCTCTCTTTATCAGGCACCTGTTGCTTGTATCCAGACGTTACTCACATCCTTTAAGTCACATCTTGTTTTGCATAATTAACACCAACTCTGCTTCATTTCCTTCCTTCCCTCGCAGTTTTGCTCTGTGGCCTTACCTGGCTATGGAAACATTCTGTCTTATTTTTAAGTTTTAACACAAGGAATGGAAATCAGCTTCGGCGGCATCGGCTCATGAAAGATGAGAATATTTCAGTCTGGCATAAGGGATGCTCTTTAGTCTCGAACTGGTGCTGTGGCCACAGTCTGTGGTGTGAAATTCTGTACCAGTTCCTTATGAGTGATTTAAAACAAATGAAGCAAACCTAAACAAAAGCCTGCGCAGCAATCGCTTGCCGCAGTTGGAAAGCTGTGCTCAGAAAATGGCAAGTCCTCCGTCTCCGTCAGCTCAGAGGACTGAGCTGGGTGATGGAGAGCTGTGCGACCGCTCCGAGGCGGGTCGGGATGGTACCAAGGGGAACCGTTTTCCAAAGCGTGTGTCACTGTCAGTTATTTTTGGGTGATTTCTAGCACTGACGCCTGGCTCCTGGCAGCAGGGTTTGAGGTGGGAACCATAATGCCAGCACTTTGGCTTGCTGCAGTAATTCATGATTCACTTTTGTTTGGTTATTCACCTCAGTTTTTAATAACTATTGACCTGATTTTACATGAATAATTTGGTGTTTATGAACAATTGTAGTGACTGAACCTACACCATTAATTAAACCATGAGCTCGGCGAGGCAGGATAAAAGTGCATAAAGTGTAAAGTGAAAGGTAATGAGGAGTTTGGGAAGATGGTCTACGTGAGGAGGATGGAAAAATGGGATTTTTCAAGCAGGGGAAAAAAAAAAGGAGATCCTGTATGAGTGAAGAGCATCCAGGGCAAAAACTCTTCCTGTCCTTCCACATCCCATCCAGTCACTCGTGATTTGCCCTCTCTCCGGAGAAGGCCAACAGGAGCTCCTTCCTTTGCCGCTTGCTGGCCTCTTTCTTCCTTCACTTTCACTCAGATTTGGTACAAGCAGGAAATAAAATGTAATTCTTGGAGCTATCAAGTCAAAAATCAAGATCAGGACTGATGTTTCTTCACTCAGGTGCGTTGCTTGGCAGAATAACAAGCTCTTGCTAAGCAGCTTCCCTTGTAAAGGGATTTTCATAAGATGCGATTGTTCGACTGATATCACCACTCAATGGCAAAAATTATTTTACTGTTTTTTCTTATGCATTTAAATCTGTATATAATATTTACCTTATACTTCAGCATAATATTTACCTTATACTTCAGCATATGTTAGGTGTCTCCTCGTAGAACTGAGGAGAACCACATTATTTTACCTCTAATCCCAAAGAATATCTAACTGCTCAGCATTAAAGTGACAGGGTGATGCTGGCACATTTAAATCTCTGGACACCTGCAGTTAACTGGCACTGATGCAATAAAATTCCCAGTTGGGAATTATTTGGATTATTGGGTTGTAGATTTGTATATAAGGTTTTTTTGAAGGATCAGGTATTATACTTCTTTATTTTTTGCAATTATATCTGACTTGTCTGGCAACTTTAATTCCACCTGAGTGTACTGTCTTTTGCACTTGCTTTTCAAAATTTTGCCCGTTTGAAGAAGTTTTCTGATGTGTTTCCTTTCTTTAAAGGATACCAAGCTAATTAAGGTTTGCTGTGTTTTCGCTGTCTCTCGGTCTCAAAATCTGAACTCAGTATATCGGAGCAATTTGCCATTCACTGTGATAAAAAATTCCACTGAGGTAAATGCAAATTCTGAAGTTGGTACCTTACCAGAATAAAGATTTTAGACTGACTGTTCTGCGTAACTGCTGTTTGCACAGGTAGAAATCCTTGGGTTAGAGAACAGATATGGCCTGGTTGTAATGAAAAAACAGGATTCTGAAGCTGCTGTGATCGTTCCTGCTGCCCAACTGGCAGAATAACAGTGCTTGTTATCAGGCAGAGGCTCTGTAAATCTGAGATATGGATTTTCCCATCACAGGCTCCAGGTCTGAAACTGGATCCACTCAGCCTCCGTGGAAGGGCTGTGGGTTATTTTCCAATCTACAGGACTCAGCCGCTTGATAGTAGATCGGTGAGGGCCCTATGGGAAATATTTCCAGCTGTTTCTGATCGAACAGATCATCTCAAGGACCATAAATTTTGAATCTTTCTATTTTTTCCTGAATATTTATTTACGGTTCAGGTCAATAATCTCCAGAAACACAATTCTGCTTACAAACGAAATTCCTGGGCTGCATTCCCAGGCGTTCCCATGTGACTCGAGCATTTTTAGCAACTAAGTGAACAAACGCAAACATATTTTCAGGGCGGTGGAAGTGTTGCTATTCGCATTCTCTCCGAGTGCCTGGGAGCTCTGGCCCCAGGTCTCCTGAAACGCGACGAGGAGGAGGTCCCTTCTGCCAGGTGTCCCGTGTCTAGGGGGGGCTTGCAATCAAACGGCTGGTCTGTGCAGGGCAGGCACAGGGACACTGGCCATCCTGGAACTTCATAATGCTTTCTCTGTCCAATGTCCCCACTGGACACGTGGAGCTTTACGTGTCCGCTGTATGGGGACGCAGGAGCACAGGGGGCCATGGGGGCACCCCAGCTCCGCTCTCCCAGCAGCCCAGGCTGTGATGGTGGCATTCAGCTCAGAAAGTTTTAATGAATCTTCTCCTGAAGTATCTCAAATCATGTAAACCCTCCCTGGGCCTGCCCGAGGCTTTCCTCTTGTCCCTTTTGTCACCGCCCCTTTGGGCGAATCTGCCCAGCTGCCGCCAGATGTGGCTGATGCCGCTGATGGAGGAAGGTGGTGGTCCCCCAGCATGGCACAGCCACTTGTCTCCGATGGGTCTGGAACAGCTGGGGATTGTCTTTCCTAATGGATTTATAGGCTTCTAATCGTTGGTGTATATATATATATTTTTTTTTAAATGCAAAGGAAGAAAGGATGCTACCAGCCGGTTACCTGCTGGCAGACCTTTCTCAAAACCCTATCAGTTTACTTGTGACTAAGAAAATGAATTTTCATATGGAGGAAATGTGGCTGGCAAACAAAGCCTGGCAAACAAAGCAACCTTGTGGAAAAGTACTGACATTAAAAGTCATAGTGACTATAAAGCAGTGCTTTAAGGGCCTTCTGGTATTCGTATTGCTATAGCAGGCCAGTTTGATCCTGAAAAATCCAAGTATTGGGATTGTTCTCGCTTCTCTGGCACCAGTCCATAAAGAGAGCTACAAATTATTGACAGCAGCCTGAAAAAATGCTGCATCCTTCCCTGAAACCCTCGCTAATACCCAGCTACATTTTGAATAAAAAAAGCTCCAACTCTTTCCTAAAAAGTCACGTAACTTTTCAGTGCAAGGCACCACTTATAAATGATGTAATTAATGAACAGCAAAGCAAACACTTAAATATCAACATTTTTGGCACATATATTACAATGAAGTGATCAAGCAGACAGCAAATCCTTGGCAGGAATAAGATCTATACCTCCCACCTGATATAGACAGGGACACCGATCACTAATAGCCATATTGAATTAACTGTATCAGCATAAAAACTCAAATAAGTTACTGTCATGTTCTTTTTTTTCTTTTTTTGACCCATCTGTAGAATTGAGATTTCCCTGAAAAAAGACTACAGCAAAATGATCTCCCAGGTCTCTTCAGTTAAATAATCTGTTTTCAGCTTTGAAATATTTTTTGTGGGCAATTAGTTTTGATTTGTTGGGTAAGATGTTGGGGCTGTTTCTTTAAAAAGAGCTAAAGTCCTACAATGCAAATGCATAAATCACTTGAGCTTACAACTGTTGGATTGCCAAGGCACTGCAAATGTTTCTTTCCTGTTGTGTTTCTGGACTTAAGTTTATGAAACTTGTAGCAAAAAGGAACATATTGAATTCCAACTTAGCTACTGCAGCAGTTAACAGTATTTCTGTTAAGTAATTTCTGTTATTTCTGACTTTAAGGTATAAAATGCAAAAACTTCACTGGAGATGGTGTCTGTACGCGGTGGCTAGCTAGGTGGCTGTGCTGCTGGAAAACAATTGTGTGGGGTTTTTTTTTTTTTTTGTGTACTATAAAACCATTCTGTATTGTAGCTCTTTGCTGTTTCCCCAGGGTTGGTGATGATTATTTTAACCATATGCATAGTTTAACCATAGCTCCTTTGCGCCCTGTAACACTCATGTGGTTTGATGTGGCTCCTATTTCCATCCCCGTGCAGTAATTTTTGGCTGGGTTTGATTTTGATGTGCTGTGCATATATAACACACATTACACTAGAAAAGGATGAAATGTGACATTTCATTAATGACTTATAACTTCTGAAATAAATTGCAAGCTGAAGTATTCCTCCAAGTTAAAGTTCCTTCAGGAAAGTAACATCGCTCAAGCAACTGGTGCGAGTTGGTTCCGAATTAACATTTAGTGTGAACTTTGGAGCAGGTTGATGGGTGCGTGTTCCCCTCCGGATCGCCCTGGCTGGGTGATGGGCAGCTTTGCTGTTGCACCCTGCTGAAGGAAAGCCTCGGACAATGCATAAATCAAAATAGCTCCTTACAAAGAGGTGCCAAGCGAGCGTCCTGCTTCTCCCTCCCCACCCTGCGTGAGCGGGATGCCTGCGCCCGTCCAGCTTCTCGCTCGCCCGCTGAAGGCACTGCCTTCCCCAAAGCTTTTTCCAGCTGTATCTGTTGGTCTAATAAATTATCTTACCTCTCCCAGCCAAGCTTGCTTTAGCACACAGCAGCTTTATAAAATGAAGCCCTTGCAGCACGCTGCTGTCCTCAGGAGAGTTTTCCTAGCTCGGCGTCTGACCTTCGACGGCCGGGGGGGAGCCGAGTCGGTGTAGGTCCTGATTGAACTTGTCAAGTGAATTCACAAACGAGAAATCAAAATAAAGCAACCGAGGCATTTTGTTTTCACCTGGCGGTTCTGTTCCCTTCTCCTGAAGGGCTGGTGCAGCGGGGAGCCCCCGGCCCTGATGGAGGCTGCGGGCGGGGGGGCTTGCGCTGCACCCCCAGACCAACGTAGGCGAGGGGGGGGGGTCTGTCTCTCCCTGCAGGATCAGCTCTGATCCCCCTATTTTTCCATCCCTCATGCGTTTAATCTTCTACAGGGTACGGCAGTAGAATAAAATTAACTTAGCCCTTCCCTCTTTGAAGTATTGCTGGGTACTGCAGAGTCACATATTTGTATATAATTACCATATTCTAACACTTAAATATTTTCCTGACTAATTTCCTCCTGTCCCTGCTTTGAAAATACCCAGATTACATCCATTTAAAAGTTACAGGCTGGAAAATATATGATTTCAAAGGAATTTTTTTTTAACACTTAAAAACCACTTTTCTTTGTGGCCTGAACCTGTTATCTTTCACAGAATTACTGGGGTTTAACGTTCTTTTTTTTTTTCTTTTTTTTCTTTAAAAAAACCCCAAAACCACAAACCCACAGCATTCCTAATGTTGTATATCAGAATGTTATGACAGTTCTGCTGAGCCGAGTCCAGCAGCCTATGCTCTGTCAAAATACCCATCAGTTCCTGTAGTTTTGCCTAATTAATGGTGCAGTAATGTGGAACCTTAAAACAGAAAGAAAAGTAAATGTTAAATGATTTGCCTTTAATGGATCTCAAAAAGCTTTTTTTTTCTGGCTTTGTTACTCATGAGATCTTTTTTGGGCACCCTCATGTTCTTCCTTTTTGCTGTTAGTGGTTCTTTTCAGAGTTTTTCTTTCTTCCTGCGAGTCGGTGATCTTATTGATGTCAGAGACTCGCAGCCTAAAGACGAACAGTCTGGGCAACAAATTTCAGGCGACATATTTCCTCAGCATAGTGATTAGCCCCAGCTACTGATGAACAAAAGCAGATAATATTGGAAATGAATAAGACTTTGCTCTTGTGAGACCTGTTTTTCTGACCTTGCAGAAGGGAGGCGGGGAAGCGCCGCATCGGTCCTGGGCGGGCGGCAGGAGGATTACAGCTCAGGACCCTGGCTGTGTTCGGAGAAACCCGAATACGACAGAGGGGGATGTGGGTGAAGCCTTTTTGCAAGCTGGTATCATTTGAGGGTAGGAAGTGGTCAGCCACGTATCTCTTTGACAAGGAAAACTGTTAAATATTTGCATGCAATATTGACTTTAAGGTTCGGAGGAGGATATGCAGAAAGGCGAAAACACGGGACTGGGGTGAGGGGTGCCAGCAGCTTGGGGCTTGCTGGGCTTTGGAGCTGCTGGCCCCACATCACCTCTCCGTGGGCTGCAGTTACTTCTCAGCCCTTCCCAGCAGCTGCATTTCCAGGCCAGCCTTGGGCATCCCTGACAGGGACCGGCCTGCCTTCTCCCTGGTTTCATTGCCACACTGTTCTTAGTTATCGGGATTTTCCTGCACCTCAAAATCTGTGTCCTCTGCTGTAACAGCTTAACGCTGTTACATCTTGTTCAGTTCCCGCTTGCTAATTAATGTAATTAATTCATGTTCGGTTGATAGCATCCTTTTGTTTCTGTCCCTCCTTAGCTTTCTATTCTTTGGGTAGAATATGGGTAGTTTGTGTAAAGTGTCCTCCTGAGCCTCATTTTCCTGCTGGGATGGGGAGCTGCAGTGAGGCTGTATAGTCTGGAGCACGAGGAAAGGGGGACTTTTTCAAAGAAAAGGCCTGTACGGACCCCGATTGAAAGAGGGTTTCTCGCCCAGGGTGCCCTGCAGAGCTGCGTGGGCATCAATGGGAGCCCCCACCCACCAGCCCCAGGTCGGGGCACCGGCTCCGCGGCTCCAGCCCGGCACCGTGAGGCCGGTGCTGAGACTCGGGAGGACGTGGGGACGAGCGAGTGGAGTTTGCTGATCCTGTTTTACGGTGTTTTGGTTAGCTTAAAAATATTTTGTTGTGAGAAACTCCAGATGGATGTGAATGTTCTCAGGGGTGGAGGGAACAAGTGAAGGGAGAAAGTTAGTCATCGCCCTGGCAGGCGAGAGCCGATGAGGACAAGTGCTGAGTGATGCACATGGGCAAAAATAGCCTGAGTTTCAAATGTAATGGGATGTGACGGTCAAGTTCCTCTGAGGGAAAATACTCTGAAGTCCTTGTGCACATCTTCACAAAAGTTGTGGTGCACAGCGCTGTGTAGGAGCTTTTCTTATTTGTGGGACAAACGGAAAACGTTTGGGAAATGGAAAACTAGAGAAGGGAAACTGATGTAAAAATATGTAAGGGCTTATTGGCCCAGAGTTATAGGAATGATGAGATTTGTGTTTCACTCCAACTAAACCCCCACTTTTTCAGTTTAAAAGTGAACTCTCCTATCCATCTAATGTATGCTGACACTTTCCAAGGCTATTGAGTTATGTCTGATATTCTTTGAAAGGATTAATGTTAGAAGGGAAAAGTTATTTGTAGAGATTTTGACCTGCTTATTCATTGGTTTTGTGAATTCCTTTTCATTAAAGTATGTGTTGAAAGAGACTTGAGATTTCACCTCAAAACTTGTCTTAATTATCAAAGTCATTAGAAATGGAATGATTACAGTCTGGAAATGACCCTGAATTTTCATAATCAAATCAAATTTTGGCCCCCAGAATTGTCAGGCATGTTAAATTCTGGTTGTTGATCTGCTAATTGATATCCCTGACAGGAGCTTGGCAGCCGAAGGGGCAGGGACCCCTCATAATTTTTTGTCATATCTAGACAAATTCAGTGATATGATTAATAAAATTATGTGGATTCGTCCTACTGATAAGATCCTTGGGGTATCTTAGAGGGGAGACTCTCGTCCAGCTGCTGTGGACTCAGCTGATGGGCTCTGAGGTTGGGAGCTCCAAAGGGTGTGGGGAAAGTTTTGCTGTTGCTCTTCAGTAATTTATAGTGAAATTTGTAGAGTAGAGAAACCAGAGGGTGAATGGAAACCACCACCTTATTCCACTTCTCCTGTTTTCTGCATCCCAAGCAGGACTTTACC
This sequence comes from Fulmarus glacialis, assembly GCF_000690835.1. Lineage (NCBI taxonomy): Eukaryota > Metazoa > Chordata > Aves > Procellariiformes > Procellariidae > Fulmarus > Fulmarus glacialis. The sequence continues at coordinate 13,734 of NW_009188729.1, forward strand.
ACTCAGCCACATTTTTTTCTAAAAAAATATAATTTAGGGGGATGTCACGTGTCCCTTTTTTGTCCCAGGCTCTCTTATTAAGCCTGAAATGACTTGTCAAAGATGCTAAAGTTACTTTTGCTTTGGCCAGCAGGAACCTAGTAAGATTGTTTAAGGACAACCCTAACTATCTTGCACTTGCACGCTCTGCTAATTCCTACGGTGTATCTGCGTTAGTAATGGAGTTTCTTTTATTACTCTGTATTTGGTGATCTTAGTGCTTACAAACAGAAATTATTTAATGTGAATGCTGCAGTATCCCAAAAAGTGCTTAACGTTTTGTCAGTAGGATATTTGTGATAGGCGTGTTCTGGATGTGGTTTATCCCCATTTAAGGTTTTCATGCCTTAGGGATTGGATAGACTTTTTTAATGGAACAGTGTGTATCTCCAGTGGAAGTGTTTTTGTTTTCAAAGTCAAACAGCACATTGTGGACACATGGATGTGTGTGGCTTTCAAAAAACAAACCACTATTTATGGATGCTTAAACAGCTAGCGTAGGCCAGTTTGGTTTATTTTTAGCAGTAAAGTAGAGAGTTCACCATTTGATACGGGGGGATTAGGATTTGATGAACTGAAGTCTGGGGATCTCAATTTCAGGTTTTGTCATTTGTTGCTTGGAGATGGAAAAGCCCTGGACTGTTAAACTACTGTCTCTCTAGCCCTGGAATAGCAAGTTAAAATCTCCCAGGGGATACTAGGATCTCATGCCACTCAACAGACAGGCTCAAGCTATTGCACAGTAAGCTGATCCTAAGCTTGATCTTAGCCCAAAACAAAGTCAAGTCCTAGTCTTTGGCCCTGTTAGTCACCTGTAGGCTATGAAAGAGGATTGTTGTGATTGAAAATCTGTCTAATAAAAACTACTTTTGTTATTAAAATAAAGTAATATTGTTAAGGCAAGTAATGTTACTATTACTTTAAAGGGAATGCATGCCAGCATGGTCTCTTCACCTGTTTCTTTTTGGAGGACATGCTCGCACTCCTAATTAAAATGTTACTGTTCATAGGCATATGTGTAGTCAGCACATGACAATAGCCTGGGATTTAATGTATGCACAAGTTTAATCTGTAATTTTCGGGAGAGCAGTGCATCAGTATCCCAAGATGAGGAGACGATTTCCTATGTGCCGTTGTACTTCGGTTTTAGGACGAAGTGTTGGTCGTGAACCGCCAGTCCCTGTAAGCACAACGCTGTGTGTGACAATGGAATTACTGTACAAACAGTGCTGGTTTCTTAACACAAAAAAAATGCAGCAAGGAATTTTTAGCACGTTGTCATGCAGCACTCTCTGTTTCCTGGCTTGTACATTCAAGCTGTGTAATAATATTTATATACAAATGCTGACTGTGATTTTCCACCCCGGAAAAAGGAGATGTCATTTAAAAGTGCTGTGCGTGATGTAAAGCAGAGGTTTTTGACTTGCGTACTTGCATATGGTGTGGGTGTGTATTTTAATTGTTTGAAAAGAGATCATTTAAAAAAATAAAACATTCTTCCTACATAAGCACATTCTCCTGAAGTAAAGGTCATTTTGCTCTTTAAAGGTTGCTCTTGGAAGGGAGGGGAGGTTCCTCATGTTGTCTTTCCCCTGTTCCTACTTTTTGAAATTTTCTGAAAAACTTTAAGTAATTAATTGTTGGGCTGGAGCAGCTCTTAGACCATGTTCAAGCCGGGATCCAGTAACATGAGAGCTGCAGTCATGACTAAATGTGCGTTGGCATACGGAAGAACATTTTTCCCCTCGAAGAACCATGCTATTCGATCTCCCCGGAACTGACACCTGCGTCCTGCAAACCCGCAGACTCGTTTTACTGTGCGAATGATCACATTGAGTCTCTTAAGCTTTTCTGGAGCTGGGATTTATAAACAGTTCCAAGGCAAAATCGCTGCTTTTCGGCTCCAGCCAAGGAAACTGTTCTGATATCTTGCCAGTTACCAGCACATTTCTGATCCTGGTGTCCTGGGGCCTTAGTTTTCATGTCGAAATCTCTGCTCCTGACAATCTCTCAGTGGACTGTACATCTAGAAAACAATGACACGCCAAGCTGAGATGCATACGTTCATCTTCTGATCCACACTTGACCAAAGACCGTTGGATCACAGCTTTGTTTTATCCTGCTACAATGACAGAATCCAGATGTGAGGATCCTAAATCGTCAATGTTCCTGTTTTTCTCCTTCATAAACTCTTTGAAGCCAGGGTGTCGTTCTGGCTGCGCAGCTCCTGGTGCAGGTCCTACACCTCTGTGGCTCTGTAATAACGGAGTCATTGGGCTACAGGTGTACCTATGCCAAGCTGCATTTCTAGATAGTCTCTTTCTTGACAGCAAAACAGAGGGGTCCAGAGAATAATAAGGTACGGGAATAAACAATGGGTGGCATAAAAACCCATCTGCTGACACGCCGTGAGAGACCTCCTCTGCTCTCCGCATCGCTCTTCAGCCGGCATTCCAAAAAAACTGGTCTTAAATACAAATCAAGGTGGGCATTCTCAAGTTGGACATCTTTAATCCTGAAAGGGCTCTGCTGTCAAAATACTGCCGCAACGCACAGCTGGGCTATGTACATGAGTGTTCATAGACACAGCCCAACTCTACCTGCTAACAGAATAGAGCAAGGCCAGTGCTTCTGGGTGGGCTATATGTGCTTTAAACGTCATTACCCCTGCCCTGAGTGGTGAAGCTTTGTAGAAATACGTCTCTTTTTAGATAAATAATCTTTAGCCTCTGATCTCCTGGATGTCCTCTGGACCCTCTCTGTGCAGTTGGATGTGGAGATGGTAGAGGTGCTCCACTGCGGTGCTGCGTCTGTGAGGGGTTGGTGACAAGTGCCAGCTCTGGATGCTGGTGGCTTTTGGCTGGGCCCTTGGATGTCTGGGGGGAGGTATGGGTTATCCAGGGCAGTTGGAGCCTATTCAGACATTTGTGGGGTTTTTTGTTTTACATTTAAATTATAGATACTGCTTGATAGGGAGTAAGTGGGATCCTATTTCCTCCCTCTCCCAAAAGAAAGGAAGCACCATACTATTTGAAGGAATGCGGTCAAGCTTGCTCAGGCCCCAAGTGTGGCTCATTTTGACAGTACTTTTGCTTTTCTTCTTTAAACTTGTGAATTCTGCATTCTGGTAATATGTGTGACTAGATGTGCGACTTTGTCACATTAACAATAACAGCGTTTGTGCCCCCGTGCCACGGCAGGCACGCAGCTTGTGTTTTCCTTGGCTTGCCTGCGGACATCTTACAAATTTTCCATTTTGCAAAGAATAAGGACACTTTGTGCTCTCAAAACAACTTCGCTCATTAGGCTTTGCAGTGCACTCCCTGTACGTTAAAAGCCTGCCCTGAGCTCAGACCTGCAGTGAAATGAGTGTCTCTGATCGCTCCCTGCTCCTTGTGCCTATGTATTTTCCTAAGTCTCAAAATATCTAGCCAACAGTTTCTCTCAAAGCTAGTCGTAAAGTCTTTTGGACGGGACTGCTGGTACCCAAGCACCTGCTGAGGATTGGGGTGGGAATGGTGGAGCCCCCGCAGAGGTGCCGGGAGGGCGAGTGGGTTGTGGCATCGCGTTTTGCCAAGAACAGGTTGTCTTCCTTTGTCAACATGGGAAAGACGTAGCAGCCGAAGTTTGGTCAGCAATAGTTGTATTTGGTTTTTTTGCGGATTGCTTGATACTGATTCCCTTTGAAATGGTGTTTTTAAAAGAAAAAAGTAGAAATAGTTTTATGTGCTAAGTTCAAATATGCTAAGAAAAATACTCATCCAGATCCACATCCCAGAAATGCTCTTTAGCAGAGTCGGTGCAAGAGCTGCTCGTTGCTGTTGGGATGGCTGTAAGCCGGGTCGTGTTGTCGGCAGGGTTCATTGCAGCAAAGCCAGGCCTGGCCAGGCGAGGTCCAGGGCTTTGCCCAGGATGAGCACTCGTTTGGTGGTTCTGACACCTGCTATGGCAGGTTACTTGGCTCTCATTCCCGTTGGGATTCCTAGTCCATGACCCGAGATGCATGTTCATGCATGGGGTGTCCATGCGGTGCTCAGGTTTCCTGGCGTGTCCGTGGAATAACCACATGTTCAGCAACTATCCAACTTGCATTATTTTCCAGTGTTTCTTAGTGACTGCCAGCACTGAGCAGGCTTCTTGCTCTTGCTTAAACTGTGTTCCCCTGCTTTATGCAGTTGTGAGCTTAGTTACTGGGGAGCTGCACAGAGCTCCAGCAACTCATTAATTAGCAATCAATAGAAACTGGCTGATTGTGCGATATTGCCAACACAAGTATTCCATTCTCTTTCGAGGAGTCAGGACTTTCTGGACTGCCTGACAGTGATTGCAATTAGCCCCGCGGCATGGAGCTGTGCTGACGCCCCTTCCACCACCATCTAATCGTGTGTTAGAAAGGAGGTGGCAAACGCTGTGTGTCCCAGCCCGGGAGGACACTCACAGGGATTTCTTTTCCTACTTGACTTTGGAGATGTGGAATGCAGCAAGGGATTTGGGGAGCCGGGCAGAGTCTGGCTGGGCTTGCGGAGGCCGGCGAGGGGACCCCTCCTCTCACCATCGCACCCCGGTGGGGCATGTTGTTACCTCTGCTGAGAAAATAAGTCTTTCTTCGGGGAGCAAAAGGATACCCAAATAAAGAGATGTATTAACTGTCCATTTCGAATGAGCTTTCTCTCTAGGTGGGTGTTTTTGGCTGAAGCAACAACTGCCCAGGAGGGGGATACTGGTTTTGCACAAGCAGAGTAACACGGCTTTAAAAACCTGGGCTGGATGGGACAGCGAGAGCCAGCACTTCCTCCCCTAGCGCATTCAAAAGCAGTTTTAAATCGGATTAGGATTTTAACAAACACTTAATGGTTTACTCTCGGCAGGGAGGATCAAAGCCCAAGGAGGGCTCTTCAGCTGTTTGCTTTTCCTATATGTAGAAACTTCACCGTGGCTGCCCTAAAAACCCCACTAAATACGATAAAAAAAATCCCTTCTCAGGAAAGCAAATTACTTGACCGTAGCCTAAAATAAGGTATTCGTTATCTGCTGACATTTTTTTTCTCCATTTGTTGCTTTACTGAGCTCCCATTCAGAGGCGGTGCAGGGAGCAGGTCTGCATTCCCAGCTCCAGCCGAACTGATCCCAGGAGATCCTGAAACCGGACCGTGTATGTGCTTTAACACGCTCTGTCATCACAGCTCCTGGGCAAAAAATGAGATTCAGCATTTACTCCACTGGAAAATACAGTAGTGTGACATCTCTCTAGAAAAAAGGACTGCTGCAGTATCGCACGGATTTGTGTGTGGACTTTCTTTTGCTATTTGGTGGAAATCTTTTTAAAATAAGAGCAGTTTGTGTGCATATCCCTGTTCAAGATGACCAGGGGCTCATCCTGCTGGGGGGAGGTTCATAGACCTAAGCAGCAAGGTTTAAAAAAAACCTTGGGAGAGGAAAAATAGTTTTGTGGTTAAAATAGAGCACCTTGTCTGGCCCTCTGGCTTCTTCCTATTGTCGTCCCGCAGACTTTTCTGAAAGAAATCAGTCAAGACTGGTCAGCCTGGCAATTTGGAGCTGAGGTGCTGCAGGGACATGTTCTGGGGGGGGGTCCCTGGCCTGGGGTGGGGGGGTGGTG
>NW_009188730.1:0-411 GCF_000690835.1 Fulmarus glacialis
TAAAGCTGGCAGGGAGAGCTGGGCTGGCCAGATGGAGGGATGAGAGGGAGGCAGGGAGAGAGAGGCAGGCAGGGATGGGAGGGGGGAGAAGGGAGCTAGACACCTACGCAAACACAGAGTGAGAGGAGATCCTTGGATGCAAACACAGACACAGGCGTCCTCCTCCTCCTCACATGCCCCTGATTCATTTCCACATGCCATACACGTGACATGCTAATTCAGGGCTACTACAGAACTCCAGGGCGAGAGAAGAACAGGAGAGAGAAATAAAACCCAAGTAAGACACCAAACTGCAGATTTTTAAAGGGGATTCAGCACAGCTTAGCCATTCCCCCACTCCATGCTCCCTCCGGGTGGCCGGAGCCCGGGTGGCCGGGGGGAGGCCTCGCCGGCAGCCCCCCTGCCTCCTGA
>NW_009188731.1:0-6849 GCF_000690835.1 Fulmarus glacialis
GTTCACCACAACTCTCTGGGCTCGGCCGATAGGTCTGATGATTACTGAGAGAAGCTTGAAAACATAATCTAACACCAGACTTACGACTTCTAATGGAAAGTGTCTGAATTTATTTAACTACTGATGCCTGGGAACTGACTTTCAGTGTTTGAATGCTTGAGGCTGACAATGCCACATTAAAATTAAAAGCCACTGAATGATATAACAAATGAAAGCTATTCATCAATGTCTTGAGCTGGGAACAGAGACACGCTGGCCCAAAAGGTGATGACTGGCATAAAGATGACCTGAAGCGCCCACCCATCCCCTCCAATGACTAAGCCTAAGGATACTGCACATAGATCCAAGGACTAAGAGGATAATTAAATGGCGTTTGATTTCTCTCTTTACCAAATGTCACGCACAAAAACCTGGATTTGAATCAGAGGATTTGCAGGGGACAGCCTGCTCCTCACCTTGCCAATGAATTGAGCAGTTGTATTGTACACGATCCAGCACTCTAAGCACAGACTCACTGCTTCTTTTCCATCTTTGGACAGTAACATACTGAATGCAGCCAAGAAGCACAGGACTGCATCCAGATGACTTGAGTCACTATAACGAAACAAAGGGTTGACTTCTAGCTTTGGCCAGGTCCATTCATTCACCTGGCAACACTAGAGTCACCCCTACCTAATCAGGAGACACTTGTTCTCTAATAAATAAATAAATAAATAATGCAAAAATAGGTTTGAAAGATCTCTCTCTACCTTGCAGCGCTTTAACTCTTAGATCTTACAGTGTTGCCAGTCAGTGAGCAGACAGAAGCTGTTGCATCACCACTACAACTAGCTTTGCAGCATGGTCTCACGCAACTCTCGGCTATTTTTGAAAAACAAATGCAAGCTTTTACCTCTGTATTTATACTGATTCTGAGAAAACCAAACAAAGGCTCTTCCCACCCACTTCTAGGAGAGAAAGAGCACAAACTACAGACTAACTAGAACTAAAAACTATTTGATCTTAAGTATTTATGAAATTCCTTCAGTAAGCGCTACTGGCAATACAAACCTTCTCAGAGATGACTCAAAATCCAATGCAGCAATACTGCTGGGACTCGAGTATTTCCCCAATTTACCATTATGTAAGTGTGGTATTTGAAGTCCATTTCTCACAGACAGAGAATAAAATTTCTGAATCTGGATTGGAATTTACCAGTCTGCAATTCCTAAAGGATCGGATCACCACCTTACCTGCATTCAACACAGCTCAATGCAGAGGCTTGCAGAGACATCCAAGTAGTTTCTCAATGTGTTACCCACACAAAACACTGTACTAACAATACAGCTGCTATAGGCTTTGCTACTCTGTTCAGAGCTAAGTGGGTACCTCTACACAGCACAGTCAACTTGTATGTCCTAATGATACGTTTATATGGAATGTTTCATCCCTTCTGTAAAACATTGTATTTCTTTTTCCTACCATCACAGTCACAGAAACATTTGATCTATTGTTACAATTTTCCAGCCTACTTGGTTCCAGTGGAACCCTACAACCAAGAGATTCTCTGTGAAGACCCCAAGATTGCTTAAGACAGGTTTCTGCTCCACATAGGGAATAACTAAGAAAAAGGTGCAGCTTTAGGCATGATTTTTTATTACCACTTCATCAGCTCCATTTCTAGTCTGAGTCTACCCTTATCTTTTAAGGCTAGAGACTTTCTTTGAGGCACAGGTGTGGTTGCATTAAAACCACAAAAAAGTTGCCAAAAAGTCAACGTGAGTGATCAGCTACTAAGATACCTGGACATTAATCAGTCACAAAAACTAAGTATCAGTATAAAGTAAAAATGGAACATTGATTTGGGGATTTGGTGTCATCTAACAATTCCTACTTACAGGAAAAAACCCTCACAAATACATACATCCATCCTTCAGCTGCACAACTGGAAATACTCTGCTCATCTGAGTATTGCCTACCTATCACTTTGTACAGTAATGTTAGACTGAAAAATGCCAAGAACACAAAATACTAAGGAAAATAACTTCAATGTAATAGGTAATAATCTCATTAATTTAAGTACTAAAAGAAGAGCTTTCCTTGTTCGAAAAGTTTTGTTAGGGGAAAGTATTCTTTGCTTTAGCTAGCTGCAACGTTGTAAGTGACTGCAAGATTGTAACACACAGAAACAGGTAGGAATTGTTCTTGGAAATACCTTGGGGAGATTCAAAAGACTTCTAGCAGTATTGAATGCAGTAGCTGGAGAAGATTTTCACCCTTCCCTGAGGACAGAGTTGGTTAAAATCATTGCCTTTGGTTTCCTGAGACCTTTAAAGACTGAAAACAAGATAACATGAAATGTTACTGAAACTTGTCCCAGGTTTGCAAACAATGGTTTTCAGTATTTGAAAATAACTTGCTTCTTTTGTGCACAATCTCTTCCGCTTTTGTAAACCATGAATAACAGCTCATCTTTTATTTGTTTTCAGTTTCTCACAGAACCAGTTTGTTATGATTGCTCTCTCCTACACAAAAGCTGGGCAGGATTTCCAAACACCCTTCTGTTTATTTATGGCAAGCTGCAGTAAAAACATTTGCTTACTCCAATTCAGTGCAAGAATCTGGTAAATAAAAACACTAATTTAACACCTTTTACCCACTAGTATATGAAAGAAAACCAAGCACTTACAGTCAACATGTCTTTCTCTAGTCTGCATATATTCATTACAGGGCAAAACAACTGGTTGTTTTTCTTTCAAGATAGAATGGGTACAAGTTCAGCAGCAATGCTGGCTTCTTGCCAGCTTGTCTTGCCTGACCTGGCTTAAGAGTGCATAGAGACTTCTGTGGGGTTGCTTTTTAATTTTTAGAAGATTTTGAGTTTTTTTTCCTTAAAGCTTTAAGAGGCATGCTGGTGCTCCAGTCCACAGTTCACCTCCACAAACAGTGATGCCAGCAAAACACAAGAGCAGTAAGCTGCATCAGGAGGGAAAAGGGATCATGAGTACTCAAGCCAGTATTGCTGCAGAACATCTTGTATCAAACCATGATAGAAAGGCAAGGAGAGACTGATCCACAACTTATACCCAGTTGTCATCCACCTATCCAGACAGGTTGCATAAGGGATCATAAATCCATTAGATTGAACGTTCTGATAAAGTCTGTTTCTTCTGATAGTTTTCAAATGTGTGTATCATACAGATAAACAGATGGAAAATAATCTTAATTGAGAACAGATAGAGGCCTTTTTTTTCTTCAAATAGAAGGTTCTGAATTTACAGCTCAAGATCTTCTTCAACCTTTCCCCACCCTCCTTAGTCTGAGACACAATTTTCCTTATTTGGAGAAAAGCCTCTGTTTCAAGGAAAAACGCCTAAAAAGAAGATCTTAAATAATTTTTAATCTTTGATCTTTAATTAGGACCAGAAATAGAATTAGAAAAGAAACAGTGTTTAGACTTCTGTGCCCTCTTCAGGTCTAAGTAAAAGAAACACTTCTGTTCAGAAGCCTCATCCTTTTTTCCTCCCTCCCACAGACTGTATCAACTGGCTCAGAAAAAAACAAAACAACAAAACCCCCCAAACAAACAAGCAAACAACAAAACCTCACCTTTCACCTCTCTCATATCTTTAGATCACCATAGCTCTACTACCACTTTGTTTTTTCTCCTCCTTTTAAGGGTTCAGAGCTTGGTCTGGTTTGCTATGGGCTAGCCAGTAATCACACAGTAATGTCTCTCACTACCTGGGCCAAAGAATAAATAAGTCAGAAACTAAAGATGCAGCCTATGAAAATTCATTCCTTGGGTTTCCAACAACAATGTTCAATATTGACAGTACACAGACCAGTGACAGGACAAAACACAGAAACGTAATGTGTAATTCACTGAAACAATCTTTGGCATTGAAGACGCTTCCACTCCCTTTCCCCTGTATGCCCCGTGCTCTGCCACAAATTATTGCCCCAGAGTACAGGCAACACTTGCGTTGCCACCATCCCATTGGCATTTCGGTACAAACCCATACTGACATCCCATGACAGTGCCTACAGCCAGCCAAAATGTAGGCACATGCTCTACACCACCAGCTCTAATACATGAGCAAACGGAGGTGGAAAGCTGGAGGTATTTATGTCTTAAACTACCACAAAATACAACTGACAAGGCTCAGCTATAAGAGCCTTAATTCTCTTCACTTATCCAGCAACACCACTAAAAATCAATGCAAGTCCATAGTGCATTGATACTTCCAATTAGTAAAGACAGTAAATTCAAATGGCCTGTCTAGCAGCTTTCCTCCCTTTAAGGTAGTTTAGAGTTGCACTATGCCAGATTTGGAATCCTATGGAAACGTGAACAGCTTCAAGAAGTATAACAACACTAGTTTTGTGCATGACTTGTTCTCATCTTCATTAAGTCTCTTCTGTTATTTGCATCCAAAGATCTAAAGCATGAAATCTGACTCCATAAAGCATCTAACACGATGGACCCGATTAAGAGGTCTAAAAAGAAACCGAACAATCCTAATAAAATAAAAAAAATAATTTAAAAAAAAAAATCAAATGGCATGCTTCAACCTGAGTATATACTTGAGGGTCCAGTCACATTGGTACAAGAGAACTTCATATATTAGGTCGCCAGCCCTGGCTACAGAAACATTTTGGAGTTTGACTTGCTCTCTGTAAAGCTGAATTCCTCCTTCTGTTCCACCCCCATTCATAGTTATTCTCCCTAAGTAAGCAAGCAAAGCACATCCAGTCCTCTTATTTACATTTCAGCAACTCCTATGTTTTTGCACTTCTGTGATTCTGTTTGGAGGAAGGAGCACATACATGAAAAATAAACCCACGAGATTTCATAGTTGTATTGCATGATTCAATTTCCTCTGCACTTTCCCAACAAGCAAATACAGCAGTTCCATTTGTATGCAAAAGCCACCACAGACCGCAAGAGATGCGGAGTGTATTTTAATGTAACCTCACTGAGGATGAGAAGCTCAGTGCAGCAGGGGTATGGCACACTCTCCAGTGTACTCTGCAGTCCTGATCACTAAGACCCTGCCAGAAAGGAGTTCTGTTCCCTTCCTGTTTGTTTGCCTGGGTTTTCTACCAAAGGAGAAAAAAAAAAAAAGAAAAAAAAAAGGAAGTTCAGCTAAAGAATATACCAAACCCACAAAACAGGTACTGTTATCCCCAGCAAAGAAGTTCCACACTTCAGTTCAGCCTTTAGCTCTTGAGATTTCTATTTTGATCTCCACAGTTCACTGAAGTCAAAGTCCCAGTTCTGTTCTAAAAACACCACCTCAGTTCTTTTTTTGTTTTATGCAACTAAAATAAAGGTCACTGACTGAAAGGGGGCTTTCAAAACTAAGTATAACACCGAAAAGAGAAAAAACACAAAAGATGTATCCAAAGGAAGAACCTTTTGATGGTCTATTATTGCTTTAAAGACATCATTTTAAAATCTGTATTAGATCAGGAAAAAGTATTCTTCAAAGCCACTCTCTTTTTATAAATATAGCTGTTGGAAAAAATGTTAATACCAATTTTAGAGAATTTCAAAAGCAAAGCTGGAAAGAATACATTCCACATATCCTGATAACATTTCTTCAACCACAGGTTTTTATCTGTTCTGTCTTGATAAGCCAGGTAGAGTCCCAGTTCAGCAGATAAAGGGCAGTAGCCCTTTTACTTACTTTAACCTGAAGTGAAGCCTGATGGAAAATGTTTCAGACATAATAAGGCCATAAGCTTGCTCATATCCACTTCAAAATAAAAAATAAAGACAGAAGGTTGCAGAAAAAGACTCTCTTCAGAACAACCATAACCTTTAAGTACTGAGGAATCAAAGTATTTACAATATTTATTCCCCTATAAAGCTCATTCTCTACAATTAAAGTTCTTCTAAATTGCTGCAGCGTATTGCTACGGAAATTTTGGCAGAACACATTCTCATTTTGCATAATTGTTTACAGTAGTCACCTAACTTAGAGAAAAATCATACATTCTCAAGTATTATTGATGTTCTGAAGCCTCTGATTTATTTACTCATAACTGTTTACATATTTTTTGCTTTCTCATCACAGAGAAATCTCCGACTGTTGACATCAAAGTCAACAGCTTCAAACGGGCATGAGTGTGAATGGAATTTGCACGGCATTCGCTATTGCAATGTCATTTTTTGAAATGACACCTTTCATTTCTCAAGCCAATGGAGAGAGATATTTTGAAGAGTTAGAAATGTATGTAGGTGTATAAAGACCCATCAGTACTATCCCAGTTCCCACAGGGTATCTGCCCTTTGAGTGACTTAGCTGTCCACTGACAGCATGGAACACAAAAGGTATTCTAATTCAGCTACCTCATGTGTGCAAAACTTCTTCCCAAGAAAGGAAGCCAAACATTGCTGGCCCACAGAAAGTCTGGTAAGGAACTTCAGTGTCAAATCTTAGCTATGTCCAAGTTTTTCCATAGTTAAAAGTGCAACTAAAATACAAATCTGATAAAGTCTTGACAAAACATTTTTCTAATCCCACTCTTGGCCAGGTTACTCAGCAATCAATAGTGCAAAGTTCCTCCATGCATGCTGGAAATCGCAAAAGACTGGCCTAGGACACAGCCTAGCACCTGCCCAGAATGTGCTGCAGCTCCCTTCTGGCCTACTTTAGATAGTTCCCTTTCTATAAAGGTTAGGCAGATTCAGATTCAGAGTGGCTGGTCCACATGTTACCACCCAGAACCAGGAGTTTCAAAGCTCTTCTGGTTTCCCAGTTTAAACTGCCAAACTCTAACATCATTGCTTCATTTTCTTCTCTTGAAATTACCTCCCAGAGTTGCCTCTGGTCCCTGGAATTTCTTCACAGACACAGCAGG
>NW_009188731.1:6880-7271 GCF_000690835.1 Fulmarus glacialis
CTCTCCTAAGCCTGTTTCTTCTCAAATTGAAGGTCCTAACTGTTTAAAGCCCAAAATTCAATCAGAGGTAAATCCCACCCATGAGCCAATGTTCAGAAAAATAAATTAAAAAATTGTTTAAAAAACTCTGTTAAAAGTATCTACTCTTTACTCATTTTCATTAATCAGAATTTGATAGTAAAATTTCAAAAATCCCTCTGAAATCAAGTTAGTAAAAGCCTGTAAAATAAAAGCATCCCATCTACCAGCACATACTCTTGCAAATGAGTAAGCATATAGAATGACAGAAGCAACATCAGACCTTATTTTACCTCAAAAGTGGTCAAAAGACCCTCTAAGTCAGAACACAAAGAAGTGAAGATTTAGAAGTCACTGTGTCAAGGATCCTATG
>NW_009188731.1:7301-10312 GCF_000690835.1 Fulmarus glacialis
TGTCAGATAATTCAAGAAATCGGGGGGATATACCACCACAACCAGTTATTTCTGTGGGGAATAAATAAATAAATAAACATCAGGTTTCTAAAAATTGAATAATTTGTTAGGAAAACCTCTGTAATTTTCAGCCTTTTGGCACTGTTCCTCTAACTATCTCCAAAGAAGTGAGACACAAAAATTCAAACACGAGATTCCCCTTCCCCCCACAATCAGTTCTGGAGTAATTGAAGTCCTCAGAGCAGAGAACACACTGGCAAGTGCCATATGAAAGTCCTAGATGGATGAGAAATATGAAGGATAATTTCTTTATGCTAAAAAGAATTAAAATGAGACAACTATGCGGTTACTGTAGGTGAGCATAATTATAGTGGATGACATTTATGTTTGGCTAGTTTCTCCTGATAACAATGTCAACTGTTCTCACCCGAGTGTTTAAATTAATTTCTTTTTTCACTTAATCTAATTCCCATTTCTAGTCCAATTTATAATCATCACTTCCCCATACTAGGGTGGCATTAAATTTCTGTCATTCTTGGCCATTAAGTCAATCATATTCCAGTCAGCAGAGTCAATCAAGAGCACCACAGCAGTGCCATGAATTTCATATTGAATACATTCCTTTTTGCTGCATTGTAGAAGCTGATCATCAGTGTCAGAAGCTACATTATATCAATTTCTGATTTTTCAGGCAGAAGCAACACATTCTGAATCAAAAATGGAGATAAAAAGCACATTTTTTTTAAATGAACACTGCATTTTCTCTGGTCAAATCCCGCTCACTTTACTTTGCAAGTACCCACTGAAGAACAGGCCCACACAAGCCTAAATTTCCATCTGCTACCGATGTTTCAATCGTACTTCTCCTTACTGTAAACTGCAAATTTATTGCTCCCCTTAATACAAAGCGAATGATCAGAGAGGAAAAAAACAAAACAAAAACATGTTACTCAAATTTCTTTGTGTGTTCAAATTCAAATTCTGAGCCAAATTCACTTATACATTTAGCAATACACAGACTTTTTAACAGGAGTTGCCATCTCAAACACAGCTGTTCATGTCCTTCTCACGGAGAAGATAGACTTAAATAAGATTACAGCTCAACTAGAAGATCCCAGAGAATCCCAAGTTTGTTGTCCGAGGCAAGGTTCTACACCTGTTCAGGGCCAATTTGAAGTTCAGTCATTTCCAAGCTTGCTTTAAAAAAAAAAAGTCTCCAGCAATTTAATTTCTGCATAGTCATCTTTACTTTTAGAATATCACATGGTTTTCTAACAGTAAAGACAATGCTTAATCTCATATTCTGTGTGGTTCATATAACATACTGACCTATAAAGTATTAAATAAACAACACCTCAATTTCCATATTAAAATTCCCTTCCATAAAAGCACTCGCTCTCACTTGGAATTGAAGGCAAGATATACCTGCAAATCTAACTGGATCATTTTTGAAGAAACCCTGATGCGACTTCTTCCCCCCTTTAAATATTGGTAGTACTATTTTGCCTACATTTGCCAACTCAATAGCTGCCCAAATGCAAATTTTTTCCATGCGGGCTTATACAGGAAGAAACGGGGACTTTAGTTGCTCATATGCACAATAAATCACAATGATATTTTTTATAAACACTGTAAGCACCTAAAAAAAGATCTTATGCTTTTAAGAGGCATTAATTGGTATGACTGCATTATTTTTAGTGTCCTACAAAAGCAAGAGCTTATTATTCCCTAACAGTTTCTCAGGGTATACCCAAACCTAGCTTAGTACTTCATACATAATAACTGCAAAGTGCTTTACAGCAAATTATTCACAATCTGAAAAGCAGACAAAAGATGAAAGAGTTTTTCTGGAATACTTTCAAAGTTAAGTAAAAATTTCTCTCTAATCATTTGTAAACTTGAACAGAACAAAGAGATCTGACTGAGTAGCTATATATTGGCAGATTTTTAAGTGTTTGTGGTAACTATATTATTTGTTCCACGCGTGACTGGATTTCTGTAGACTCTGGTTAAACAGTAAACTTGGTTTTCGGATAAAAACTCTAAACAATTGTTGAGCACCCCTCAGAGGCCTTACCCCTGCCAACTGCTTCATGCAGGCAGATCCCAGAATCAACAGGAATTGGCAAGGCTACAGTAATTCTTTATCTTATGCCCTACAGTTAACAGGATTGTGGCTTCTGGGTCTACTCCTGATCTTTTCATGACTGAACGAATGCTGCCATTAACATTTGCGCAAGTAAGACTAACACCAGCTTGCCTCTGAAACATTTGTAAGATACCCTCCTACCCCTACAAAACCAGACAAATTTATAACAAGCTTAAAAAAATGTTTTCCCACTATTTGCTAAGATCAACGTCTGCGGTTTATCTCACCGCATTAAGTTTAAACTATAGCTCTAGTTCTTTCACATTTTATTATAGTATATGGTGCCAAGTATACTGCTTCCCAGTGTTTGTGCATGACAGCTATGATCAACTGTCAGTTGGCCCCTGCCAGAGACCATACAGACAAGCCGGCTTCGCTCCGCAGGCTGAATTCACCCTCCATCGATGCCCTGGCAGACTCACAGGAACGAGTCACCTGCAACCTGCAGGAACCCGTGATTTTTCGGTAGAATTGCTCCAGATTGACCAAATAGGAAATTTAGTGCTGAGAACCAAATCTTTCCCTGCTCTGAGCTAGGTATTTCACCACCGGAACAGTACCTTTTAAATTCCTAGGGCTGCAGATTTAATCTTCCAGCAATCAAAGTGCCTAGCTCCTTTCCAGCTGGGAGCTCTCACATATTTAAACACTGGAGAGGAGCAAAAGCTTGTTTTTGTCACTCAAACGAGTAGTTTCAAGTCTGGATACACGAAGGCAACCGCTCCTACTAAGTAAGGAGACGCATTTCAACGCCCGTTTCGAAGCAGCAGAGCCATGTTTTAAGAAACCGCCACACACCGAGCACCTGGAGCAGGTCCCTGCACAACCCCCCGGAGGGAGCGGGACCCGCCGCGCCCCGCAG
>NW_009188732.1:0-401 GCF_000690835.1 Fulmarus glacialis
TTTCGGTGATGGTGGTGGTGGCTTCAGCCTCTCTAAAGGCAAGGCAAAATTGGAGAGGGGCTGCCCCGTGCCTGCACCCCAGGTTTGAACCCGGCTCGGCCTCTGCTTGCTGGAAACTGGGGGGTTTTGAAGGAAAAATTCAAGAAATGCACTTGTCAACCGCGGTGTAATGAGTGAGGCTGTCCTTGCGGGACTCCCGGCCCAGCAGACAGAGCCGGGGGCTTAAGGAGGGGGAAAAAAAAATAACCTGATCCCCTGAGATGGCTGCACCGGCTCCCGGAGCACCCAGTGTGGTCCCACACCTCCCCTGCCCTGGCATCCGTGGGGGCCCTCTGTGCCGGGTGTCCCGGGGCATCTTCATCGCCAGCCCCCCGAGCCCACCGGGCAGGCAGGGGATGCTC
>NW_009188733.1:0-922 GCF_000690835.1 Fulmarus glacialis
ACGCCCTCCCGTTTCGGGCGCTGCCTCCCTCTGTGGCCAGACCGTGCTTCTGTCTGGTCGACGACTTCACCCTCCTTCACAGGGACACCGGCATTTGCAGACGGATGAATAGGCGAGCCGCGTTTCTCTTCAGTAGCAGCGGTGACTGCTGATTTTTGTGCTACAGGGGTTTGTGTAAGTGTAGTCCTGCACGTAAGAAGTCAAAAGGCGACACGTGTCGCACGGGGGGGCTTCCAGCCACCCTCCCGCCCGGAGACCGCGGTATTTCACCTGCCCGACCAGCAAGGCGAAGCGCAGCCGCTTGTCTGGGGGACCCAGGCAGAGCAGGGGACGACAGGAACGAAGCAAATACTTCCGAACAGCCCCTTCACACAGAGGTTCACCCAGCAATTGTGAATAACGAAACAATTCCCTAAAATCCATCCGATTGCAGTTAGCTGAGCAAAGTGAAGGGCCGAGCGCGTAGGGTAAGTCATTGGCGACAAAGAGGTGGCCAGGCTCTGGCGGGGAAGATTAATTAGTGTTTGAAGAGATTGAAAAGAGGTGAAAGATTACCCAGTGCTATCAATTAGTCATTTGGAAAGCAGCACCCGCGAGGCAGGCGTGTGCCTCACGCCGGCTCTGCAGAGCACCGCGAGCACGTGCTCCGGCGCCGCTGACCCTGCGGGGAGCTGGAGTGGGAAAACCCAACAGTGGCCCCAAAGCTCTGCACTGCAGTTGTTTGGGCCGGGCCGTACCCCAGGTGCGGCGGGGTTTGGCTGCAGGATGCGCCCCGGCAGCTGTGGGAGGAGGGTTTGGGGAAGCGGGCACGTCAATGCAATGGCAAAGCAGATGTTGTGCTAGGAGCTTGCTGGGTGCTTCAGGCCCGCTTTATTCGTGAGAATCAGCATGTCCCTGGCTGACAGAGGAGGGGTCTTCTACC
>NW_009188734.1:0-219 GCF_000690835.1 Fulmarus glacialis
GCAGCCACCGTGCCCACAGGAGTGTGCCAGGGCACTGGGCTCCGGACCTCGGCTGGGGCGCAGCCCTCGGCAAGCAGCGCAGGTCCCCAGCCTGTCCCTCCCCGGAGGGCTCTGCTGCCTGATGCCTGCCCGCACTGTGATGGGTGCCCCTTGCAAAGCCGTGCCGGAGCCCCCACGGACAGGACTCTCGCGTCCAGCATGGGTCTGCATAGGCTAACA
>NW_009188734.1:283-521 GCF_000690835.1 Fulmarus glacialis
GCACGCGAGGAGCAGGCGTGCGAGGGCTGGCCACCACCATTGTGAGCCAGGGAACAGCGTGGTGATGGCACTGTGCCGCTCACTAAAAGCATGAGTGTCACTAAATCAATAATTCATTTACTTTAATGAGATAAGTACTTTGAAAACTAATTGCAAACCTGCTCCATTTACTCCAACCCGTTATAGCCTTTAATGTAAATGGCAAAAACACCGCTGGAGGAAGGGGAAGGGCTTTTGG
>NW_009188735.1:0-369 GCF_000690835.1 Fulmarus glacialis
ATTCTATATTAATATAATATTAATATAGCATTATATAACTCATAAAATTAATACCTGAAACAGGTGCCATGAAAAAAAATATACTTTTTTAAGGTTTTGCAGCCCTGTAGCCAACAGGCTGGTGCTCAGGCAGCTCTGCTGACGGGTGCCAATGCCGGGGGCCGGGCCCTGAGCATGGGGTCATGACTCCCTGGGGTCCCCCTCTAAACATAAACGGTACCAAACTGGAGCCAGGGGTCTCCTGCCGCCGGGCTGGAAGGTCAGCATCGCTTGCTTTTCTCCTCTCCTTCTGGCCCAGTGAAGAATTAATTCCATGAGCCCGGCGGAGGGGCTCCGAGAGGCAGGAGAGGGACTGGCATGATGGCGGGG
>NW_009188735.1:544-1198 GCF_000690835.1 Fulmarus glacialis
CCTCGACACCATTTCAGTCATAGAGCTCACTAGCGTCAGACCCCAGCAAACAAAGGAGAAAGGCCTCTATTACATTTAAAGATATTTATTAAAAAGTCTTTTGTCTTTAGTGAAAAGTATTTTGTTCACGTAGACGTGATTTCTTTTTTATTTTAAATTCAAACATTATATTGAAGGAATCTGGGTATACCAGCTTTCAGACTATAAAACCCCTGGGAAATAAGGAAAAAGCCTCCTTATCTAGCCTCCGCTGTATTGTTCTGGGTGTAATCGCGTTCCTAGGGGACGGCTGAGTGCCTGACATGGGGAGTTAGCAGAGCTGGGTTGTTGCAGAGCACTTAGCGTGGCTGGGGGAATGCCTCTGATCCTTGGCAAGGGGCGGCTGCTGCCTTGGGGAAAGGGCTGCTGAGAAGAATGCTGTGCTCCCCGTCACATGCAGCTGCATGACTAGGGGCAGGGTGGGAGGACGCCGTTTCACCGCCACATAAAATGTGGTGCTTGGCTGAGTGCTTTAGCCTAAGGAGAGAGTTGCAATATTGGGGGTTTTTTCCTTTCTTTTTTTTTTTTTTTCTTAAGGAAATTCACGCAAGATCTGCTGTAGCAGGCAAAACAGGAGCAGATGCTATCATGTGGCTACAGCTGCGATGAATGGCT
>NW_009188735.1:1221-4680 GCF_000690835.1 Fulmarus glacialis
GCCTTGGTGTCCTCTGAGGGGAGAGGACACGGCAAGGACAGCCCAGCCAACACAGCTGGTTCCTTACATTGCGCAAAAAAACCCCACTGCACTGTTTTAAACCCATGTCTTTAAAATGTACCTTTTTAATTAGCATGATAAAAGAGGTCATGTTTGGGTTTACAGTTTTTCAAGACTTTTCAGGAAGCTCACAGATGCGTAAATGGGTGGGTACCTCTCTGGAGGCAGCTGGAGAACAAGAATCCAAGGCCTCTTTACCCTCTGCGTCCTTCTCGGCTACTGTGTGAAAGCATTCAGTAGGTCACGGGAGGCAGAGGAAAGCTGGTGAAAAACTAGGTTAGGGCAAGACTTGGCCAACAAAGGTTGTCTTTATTAACAGACACACCACTGTCCTGCTCTCCAGAGGGAGGGAACCCATCTCAAGCCATCACAGCTCTTCTCCACCCCTTAAGACCCGGGTTCCTTCCCACAGGATTGAGGGCAGAGATTGCCTGAATCTCGGCCCAATACGACACCAGGGCATGAAGAGAGACTCACAGTCCCCTCGGGTACTGCCACCCACAGCAGGACAGAGCCATGGGCAAGAGTGAGCTGCCACCTCGCCAGCCTCCCCAGGTCAAGGCCCTGGCTTTGCAGAGACAAATGTACCCTACGGAGAAGCCTGAAAGCTTAAAAGGCTTCTTGCCACTCCAAAATGCGATGAGCCCCAGCGACCAGGAGATGAAGGAGCAGCACAAAGCCTTCCCATCGTTCGCATCACGGGATGGTTTCCACGATGTCAGCACGCTCGATCCCCACTCCTCCCTACTGCCGGGGGTGGGGGATGCAGTACTGCTGCTGATAAACCCTGGCGAAGTAACGAGGCCTGACGAAAAAAAGTGCAGTAAGACCCCCCTTCTGATGTTACAAATAGAAGTGGGGTCTTCAAAGCTGTCTCGGGCTTTTTTTAACTGTAGATCTTCTCATTTATAAACAGATGATAGAGTGTCCTTTTGCATCATACGTCTTTTCCAGTGGATGCTTAGGTGGCTTTCATGGCTGTCTTCCTATTGCATTCAGGTGACACAAAGTACTTGGTGGGCTTTTTTGGCATACTGACTTTTCTTTTTTAACTGATTGGTACCATTTCTCAATTTGACTGTGTTATTTTTATACAAATACTATTTTTACCTTAGAGCAAGCAAAGAATACCCAATTTCGTCTATTCAAGCTTTTAAATATAAATGACAGGAGGCTTTGAATCACAGACTGGTTGAAGGGGGCAGGGACCTCTGGAGGTCACCTGGTCCAAGCCCCCTGCTCCAGCGGGGCCACCTGGAGCTGGTTGCCCAGGACAGTGATATGGGAACTGGACAACAGGCCCAGGCACTTCCAGTGCTTGCCCCCCGGGGCAGCCCCCGCAAAATGGACGCCTGCGTTTTGGGAGCTGAATTAAGACTACAAACTGTTTTCAGAGAAGCCAACAGAGCGTCACTGGATGACAATGGGATTCAATCCCCCACTAAAGTAAAACTGGATTCATACCAGTGCTGTGAGAACAGGAGCTCTTCTTAACCCACAATTGCCTTTTATAACAGAGCCTTCCCCTGGTCTAGCCACCAGGTTTTTAACCTGTTTAACCAAACAAAATGGAAATATGAACTCAAACCAGCCCTGTACAGCTTCCTGAGTAAAAGCTGCATCCTTCTCACAGAAGGTTTTCCATTAAAAAGTAGTAGGAGAAACTCCAGGTTGGGTGGAGAGCTAGTGTCTGCTGGGGAGAAAAGCCATCACTTAGACTATTTCTCTACATCTCTGCTAAGGAACTGCAAAATACTATATACTGTCCGCCAAACTCTCAAGCAGCACCTTAATGCTTCACTGGGATTGAAATAAATTTCAGCGATCATTCCGACTAAAGGGACTCTTACAGCATCTTGTGGCTGAGCCTTTCTGTCTGCAAAATCCTAATCTTATCTGGAAGTTGCCCAGAATGTATCCCTCATTCAACATCATAGGATATTTTTATTTCAGCAAAAACTCATTTCACCTTCACCAGAAGCTAATTCGTTTTGGAGTGAGGAAAGGGAAAGCTAGGACACTTCCACTCTGAAGTATTTGTTTCCTCACCCTACACAGGTGACTCCCTGCTGGGAATTTTCCCTCGTTATCCTCAGTCCATATTAACATCAATTCACATGCTTGGTGTGAACACCCACACAAGCTGGCATTCCCATGTCCTATACATTTGTGCTGCTTTCACTGCACCTTGCAGCTTCTGTGGTTTTTTTTTTCCTTCAGTAAATTCAGGAAGGCTTTGTTGTGCTCTGATACGCCCAAAATATAATAAGCTAAAACTGACAATTGCTGTACTCTCAAAGCATAGTACTTTAGCTACACATATTTTATTAGACAATAACTGATCTCGTTCCCTATTTACTTTTCCTCTGAGTCACACTTTGCTGTTCCAGAGAAACAGCTGCCTTCCTGCTCATGACCTGCAGAGCTGTGTGAGTGTGGAAGAGACCCTCTCCCACAGATCGTGTAAGATGAAGACCATAGACTCTGACTGCATCTATGGGCTTCAGTATTGACAAGATCTTTCCCCCGTTAACCCAAGCCATGTTTGAAACACACCTTAGAAAACAAATCTTCAGGACAAAGACAAGCACTTGCCACATTCACCAGAAGCAGCCTGTCAGCACGCTCCTAAAAATAAGCATTTTTGAAGCAACCCTTTGTACCATCATAGGCTAGAAATCCAGATGCAGACATGAACATACTAGGACGGCTACAAATCATTGTCCAAATGAAAACTAGAATGTTTTCCTATGTGCTGATAAGCACAAGGCTCCTATGAGAAGAGGGTGGATTGCACATTTAAGAAGGCAGTGTTTAGGTCGGTGTTACAGCTGTACTGTCCAGGACACGGTGTCTATCGCTTGCCCTCGCTGACCCTTGGAGCACACACTTAGTTTCAGCCAAAATTAAGCTGGCTGCGGCAGCCCGCGGCTGCCCCGTGATGTGCATGCAGCAAGCACCGGCAGCGGGGGCAATGGAGAGATGCACTTCAAAAGCACACTCCTGATGGGAAGAGACGGGCACCCCCTGCAACACTTAGAGAAGGAAATGCTTTGCTTGAATTGTTGAATGGTGAGGCAAGAACAAGGTCCGTGTGTGGTGAAATCAAATACAGTCATGGTTACACATGAGCAAAATCAATTATCACCCCATTTTAAGCCGTGGAGGAACGTCTCATGTATATTCTCCAGAGGCTGGGAACAGCAGGTAAGGAAACTCTCCTCACACCCTCTAATTTTGCAAGTTAAAAACTGCTCTTGGTTTGCTCTGCTATGTCCCTTTTCGTGTTCTCAGCGCATCAGCATTCGCTGAGTTGTCTTTAAGCTC
Organism: Fulmarus glacialis; assembly: GCF_000690835.1. Taxonomy (NCBI): domain Eukaryota; kingdom Metazoa; phylum Chordata; class Aves; order Procellariiformes; family Procellariidae; genus Fulmarus; species Fulmarus glacialis. Next base: position 4,609 of record NW_009188735.1, read on the forward strand.
TCAGATGAGTCCTAATCTTTCATGATGACATCCCAATACAGAGACACGCCGCACACATCCCAAGGACAACCC
>NW_009188736.1:0-1842 GCF_000690835.1 Fulmarus glacialis
CGCGCGGTGCCCCGCCTGCAGACCCTCGCCCCCAGCCAGCCAAGGGGACCTCTCCGCGGCACACGGCGCGTCCCTCCTAGACGCTGCAAGTCATTTTACAGAGAGGAGGCGGGCGCCTGCACAAGCCGAGCCCTCCTTATTCCAACCTACGCGCCAAGGTGCTCTGGCGGTCTCGCGGGAGGGAACAGAAGAAGGTCTCACGGTCCTGAGGATCACCTCCGGTGACCCAAGGCTCCCGCGCTGCCACGGAGCTAGGGCTGCGTTTTACCTGGCTCCTGCCTTTACTGGCATCGCTACCAGGACGTGTGAGCGGGAATCCCCCAGGCAGCGGATGCAGAAGCGCGCTCCATTTGTTAGGCATTGTGTACGCCTATAATTCACACATACAACTCACCGCAATAAAGAAAGCATTTTCATTAAAATCTTAAGACAAACAGCTTGGGGCCATTCTGCATTTCAACGCACGTGCAAACAGCTCGGTAGAATTCTGCTCGTTCAGACTTAACGTTTAGTTTCACAGAGAGCATTTTCATACAGTCGGGCACTCCATTTTGCACGCGCAGCCTGGCGCCTGCAGGTATTCCGCAAGTGCGAAGGCTCACGTCTGTACCTGGGAAGGAGGTGCTCTTGCCGGCTGGCAGCCCGATTTGCAGGCAGAAACGGGTAGGTTTACACTGGCCACCAGGAACGGAAAGGAGTTTGCAGGCAGGGCTTTCGGAGCTCTTGCAATTTGCAGGCTAGCAATTCCAGAGACTAATTACCACGGCTTCGTCCGCTCCGAAGGTTCTCGATGGAGCCAGGGGGTGTTTGGGCAAGACGAGGAGCACGACGCTTCCCAAGAGAGCCCACCCAGAGCCGGCGCTGGCGAGGCAGGCAGAAGAGCATCCTGGAGAAAGGCAGCCCCGGGGGGTCCCGAGACCCCCTCTGCAAACGTGCCACCTCCTAACCCCACGCCCCCCGAGGGCTGCCGGCGGGAGGGGGCGAGGCTCCGTGACGGACAGAAAGAGCCACCAAACAAGTTACTAAACTTGAACCAAACAATGCAGAAGGCTACAGAGGTAATACTAAAATCTAATGAGCCGGTCTGGTTGGCTTCCCAGAAGAACGGCACGACAGTAACAGCGTGGCTCCTGGAAGGTGCCTGGTTTCCAGGTATTGTCCCCCAGCCCTCCTCGCTCTGTTCACCAGAAGAAACGACGTGTGAAGCAGTTCATTAGGGCTGGTTAAATGAGGGTTTGGGGTTTTTTTTCCCCCTCCTCCCGCAGGCCAGACACTGATTTTTTTTCTTTCACCTTCTCATCTTGCCACAATTCCTTTATTCCGGAATTTTGTCTCTTTCTTGAGAGCAGAGAAGCAGAAAGCACGTTCTCTTCGCGTTCCAGCACCGACGCAGACCCTCTTTGAATAAGGGGGTCGTTACATTGATTAAGCAGCTCCCCGCAACCTGCAGCGGTCTTCGCTCCGGGTGCCCCGTACTCCCGCTAAGGGCTTCAGCCCCGGCTTCCTCCGACGCCCAGCTCCCCCGTCCCTTGTGCCCAGGAACCCCTAACGCGCTCCTGGCGCTAAACCTCCACTTACCGAGCAGGTTCACGCCGGTTGGTGGTAGGGCTGGTGCTGGGTGCCGCTGGGCTGCGTTCTCCGAAAAGCGCATCAGCAGCCCCTACGGCCACGCCACCTTTTGCGCCCTACCTTGCAGCTTGCGGGATGCAGAGACACCCGGCTACCTTAGCCCCACGTTAGCGGAGAAAGGGGAAAAAATCGGTAATGCAGGCTGTGGCAAACACCACGGCCAAGCCCCTGGGTGGGCCTGGGTTCTGCGGGGTAAGTCGTTCGCTCCCCAGG
>NW_009188736.1:1886-2577 GCF_000690835.1 Fulmarus glacialis
GTTCCCCTCCCCCCCCCAGCGCATTTCCCCCCCCGGGCTGGGGTTCCCGCCGGCAGGCTGCCGAGCCCTCCCGCCCAGTTCACCGAGAAGCAGCACGCAGGTCCCGGGCAGGCGGAAGGGAAACACCAAACCAAGGCTGCTTTTTTCAGCGGCGAAGATGCTCCACCCCCCAGTTTAGGATGCAGGCAGCATAGCAGCCAGAACTGCACAGCTGCATGGAGCAATTCAAAAATTGTCTTGTTGGACTACAATGTGCCAATTTTTCAAATTTACAGCCATTTTCAATATTACAGCTTGCGGCACTGAAGCCAGGCGGCTTTTCTTCAGGGAGCAAGAATTGATGCAGAGGTTACCGTTACCGCATGCCGCCGCAGCACGGCCTCTCCTCCAGCGGCTGTCGGGTGGGAGGCTGTTAAGAAAGGGGAGGGGGAGGCTTGAGCGACCGGATTTCATCGGACCTCGGAGCAGTGGGATGATACCCGGCTACTGCGGGAAACGGGAGCGCAGCGCGCCGGGTCGGAGCGCCCCGTCTGGACCGGGGGGTTGGCAGCGGTTCCTGCACCGTTTTAATACGCCTGGTTGAACTCCAGGCTTAGGAAAGTAAATTAGCCCTTGGGCTGGAGCCAGGGCCGCGGTGCTCTGTGTTTCAGCTCGCAGAAACGCAGTGAATCGAGGGACTGATTGCAGTGAT
>NW_009188737.1:0-3338 GCF_000690835.1 Fulmarus glacialis
AGGTCTTTTCCAACCTAAACGGTTCTATGACTGCCCGTGCTCAGCCCAGAGAGAAGGACCTCATCACCCAACGTAGCATACAAATAATCCCTCTTCCCTGCGTGCATTGTGGCCTCGGGGACTGCATACGAAGGGCCACCTCTGCTGCCAGCAATGCTCAATGGGAGATGCTCAACTTCACCTGCTATGTGAACCTTTCTTAGGAGCCCACCGTCCATATCTGCTTGAGGACCCACCAGGAGCAGTGGGGCTGAGCCTCAGGGACTCTGGTCACCCACAGCCACCACCGGGACCCCTGGGTGGCCAACATGGGGTACCACCAGCCAAGGTGGCTCTTCCCACTCCCAAGGGCTTTTGATCCCACGCTTGAGGCTGTGCCAAGGTGGGGAGCTCCTGACTGCAGAAGTGGAGCCAGCAGTGCCTTGGCTCGGAGCCCGGGCAGACCTCAGCCTCTTGCTTCCCAACGCCTTGCTGTGAATCCGGGAAGTTTCTCCAAACAAGCGTGCACTTCATTTAAAAGCTAATCTGCAGTCACTCCATCATCAGGACAGGCCTGATGTGCTGGGATTTTTTGTTGTCGTAGTTTCAACCCCCTCAATTGCAAAGCAAGTGGTCCCCAGAAGAAGATGCTGGGGGAATTTATTAGCTAAGGTAATGCAAGCAGCAGCCCATCATATTTATTGTGATAAATGGCACAATATCCAGAGCACTGCTTTGCTGGAGGGTTCACCCAGGAGCTCATCTTTATTCAGATGCCGCCCCACCAGAGATGAGATTGTCTTTCCAGACATGCTGAGCTGGTATCTCTGATAGGAGGACAAGGAACAAACCCTCCTGCCTTGCACTTCCCTCCCATGCCCGGGGAGCGGGGACTTTCTGAAGAGCCCAGGTCCCAGGCTCTGCCTCCTCCATCAGCCCCCGGGGACCATGGGCACCTCGCGATGGGCTCCCGCAGCCAGAACATGGAGCTCTTGTAGAAGTCAGGCCCTGCTCGTGAGCTCGGAAATACAAAGTTCCTGCAGCTGAATGACCACAGGTGCCCAAAGATAAGGTGGGGAGGGATGCTATCACCTCCGCTGTCAGCTACCGTGCAGGATGGACTCAACCCCTTATGAGCCATCAGGGAATCCACCTGGGATAGCAGCTTTTTGGAAACAAGTGGAAACAAGGCTTTCTGTGCTGTTGAGATGCTCGGTGTATCTGAGAGAGCGACTGTGCTGCTGGCTGAACAAACGGGTTTTATTTTTCCCCAGCAGCAAACAACTCGGATGCAATTCCTGACGGTGTAACGGGGGGGGAAAGGGGGTCAGGGTTGGGCCATGGGGCCACTGCAGATGAGAGGTTGGAGCCTTCCCAGCCTGGTTGTCTCCTGCCACCCTTGCTGGGAAGGAGAAGGTGCTGTTGACTCTGACAGCCTAAGCCGAAACATGGGCGATGCTGCAGTGGCCTCCTCTTAGCTCCTTAATTGGCTTGGATCGGTCGGTAGTAAGTGGTCCCCGCAGGATGTATTTGTTTTATAGCAAATTTAACTAATGGCATTTGCATAAATGGGAATTAAAAGAGAAAGGGAGAGAAGATGAACGTGAGGATTCAGATGGACTCTGGGAAGCTTTTCCTGGGGTTAGCAGGAGGGACGGGGATGAGATGCCGGTGGGTACCTGCACACGGGCATGCGGCTGGTCCGTGCCCGCTGCCTGTGCCCTCTGGGCGCGGGTGGAGGAGATTTTGGGGCAAATGTCCAGGATGAGCAGTTTGCAACCTCTGTGAAGCACCCGCGGATGCTTCTCGCTCGAGTGTGGTAACGGGGTACAGTTCAGTGCGGGGGCCAAAGAAGCTGAAGCGCCAAATGAAGGTGCCTGCAAGGGCTGGCAGAGGAGCTGGGTCAGGGGGAAATAGATGTTACAGACGTGGTGTGCGTGGGTCCACGCCTCTCAGCAGGGACCTCGGGGAGGAGAGAGCATCCCCGCTCCTGGGGCCACCTTTAACCTGGTATGTGTCGGGTGAAATTCTGCTCCTCCGGCACTTCCCATCCTCCCGGCAGCCTCCTGCCGGGATCTCTGATGTATCTGCGGGAGCGTTGCAACCCTCCATCCTCCCTTCTCCCCCAGGTCTCCAGCAGCTGCGACTACGTCTTCGTCAGTGGGAAGGAGTCGCAGGGCTCCATGAGCGCTCGGGTCACCTTCACCTATGAGCACCTCTCTGCCCCGCTGGAGATGACGGTGTGGGTGCCCAAACTGCCACTGCACATCGAGCTCTCAGACTCCCGGCTGAGCCAAGTGAAGGGCTGGAGGGTGCCCATCCTGCCGGACAGGAGGTGGGTGCTTCGGGGCCACTGCGCCTGGGGTTTGTCCAGCCTGGAGAAGGCAAGGTGAAGGTGGTGGTGAGGGTCTAATTGCCTTGTTCAGTTACTTAACGAAGGGGTTTTAAAGATGGTGGAGCCAGAGTAACCGCAGGGGTCCCCAGTGAAAAAGCGAGAGATCATGGACACAGGTTGCATGTTTGTATGGAAGGAGGAAAATTTCTCGGTGGGGGTTGTCAAATGCTGGAACTGGTGGGGAACATCTATCCTTGGCAATGGTCAAAACTCCAAAGTTAGCCCTCCTTTGAGGTCTAGAGACCTCCAGGTGCCCATCCCAACCTGAGATATCTTGTTCTCTTGGCTGGTTAGGGGGCAGAGATGCTGGTGACCCCCCTTGCCCAATGCTGCTAAAGCCCTCGGAGACCTCATGGGCAACAGGCATCTTCTTGGCCAGGAGCCGCTGTTTTTTTCCCATGCTTGGGGAGAGCCTGCATTTCTCCTTGTCTGGCTATCCCTCTCCTTTCCTGGGGGGGCTGAAGAGCCGTGGCAGGGGGGAGCTTGGTGACGCTGCCTACTCACTGCCCCATCCCACAGGTCGGTGCGGGACAGCGAGCATGAGGAGGACGAAGAGGAGCGGAAGCAGAGCCGGGGCTGTGCCCTGCAGTACCAGCACGCCACGCTGCAGGTCTTCACCCAGTTCCACACCACGGCAGCGGAGGGCACGGGGCAGGTGGTCACCATGCTGGGGCCCGACTGGCTGGTGGAGGTCACCGACCTGGTCAGTGACTTCATGCGCGTGGATGACCCGCGGGTGGCCCACATGGTGGACAGCTTCACGCTGGCTGGGAGGGAGCCGGGCACCACGCTCTTCAAGGTACCCCCCTGGCTGCCTTTGCCCCCCTCCGCGGGTTTGGCTGGGGGTGGCAGGTGGTGACGGGCACCCTTGTCCCCTGCAGGTCGTGTCCCCACTCATGGAGGCGGTGCTGGGTGAGACGCTGGGGACAGTGGGGGGGGGGAAAGGCAGGCTCACCGGACTCCA
>NW_009188737.1:3361-5024 GCF_000690835.1 Fulmarus glacialis
GTCCGCCAACACCAGCCCCGTCAACAGCCACACCATCATTGCCCGGACGTCCGTGCAGCAGACCCTCAGCTTCTTCAAGCAGGTGAGGCCGGGGGGTGCATTCGGGCTTGGGGGTCCGCTGGGGGACTTGGGGTGGGGTGAGGGCTCCATCTGCAAACCCCCCCTCCCAAATCCTGCCCACGGTCATCCCAGGCCCCCAACAGCACCCGCTGTCCTCCAGACCTCTGGTGACCCCCAAAGCACCCCAGAAACTTTCACGCAGACCTATGAACCAAACCTGCCCAGCCTGGGGACAGGACACAACCATGGGGACAAAGGGGTCTGGAAGAAATCCTACACAGTTCCTAGCCCAGCTCTGGTAGCCACATCTGGCACCTCTGGAGCTGGGATTTGGGGTAAGCCTGGGCAAGCATGGGGAAGATTGAGGGAAGAACAGGCAAAAGGGAAAAACTAGATGATGGTTGGAAGGAACAAGATGGATGATGGAGGGATAAAGGGTGAATTGGATGGAGAGAAGGATGCAAAGGAGGAGGGATGGATGGAGGGATGGACAAACGGGTGCAGGTGGGACTGGCATCGTGCTGGGCAACCGGTGCCTGTGTTGGTCCTGCAGGAAGCGCTCCTGAGCCTGTGGATTTCCTACAGCGACGGCACCACGGCCCCCCTTTCCCTCTATGACCCCAAGGACTACAACCTGGTGGTGAGCAGCCTGGACGAGAAGGTGGTCTCGGTGACCCAGGACCGGGCGTTTCCCTTGGTGGTGGCGGAGAGCGAGGGTGTGGGAGAGCTGCTGCGGGCCGAGCTGGTCATCTGCGAGAGCTGCCAGAAGACAAAGCGCAAGAGTGTGCTCTTCACAGCCTTGGCCAGCGTGCGGGTCCACTTTGGGTCCGAGGAGGACCCGACCTATGACTACGACCATGTGTCCAGCAAGCCGGGGCTGGTGGAGACAGGGGCGAGCACCACCCTGCGGGCAGAGGTGGAGAGGAAAGCAGAGCCAAGCGAGGACAGTAGGATGTCCAGCGCATCTCACCCCACCGAGGACTTCCCTACCATCCCCACCGGCTTCGTCCAGGTGACCAGGGGGCTGACAGACCTGGAGATAGGCATGTACGCCCTCCTGGGTGTCTTCTGTCTGGCCATCTTGGTCTTCCTCATCAACTGCATTGTCTTTGTGCTGAAATACCGGCACAAACGCATCCCACCTGAAGGCCAGACCAACATGGACCATTCCCACCACTGGGTCTTCTTGGGCAACGGGCAGCCCTTGCGGGCTCACAATGACCTCTCCCCCCAGCCCGAGAGCCCTGGGAACCCCCTGGAAAATGTCCAGACCTGCTGCCATGGGGACCACCACAGCAGCGGGAGCTCACAGACCAGCGTGCAGAGCCAGGTCCATGGTCGTGGGGACGGTTCCTCGGGGGGCTCCACACGGGACCAGAGCGAGGACCCGCTCAACTCACCCACCTCCAAACGGAAGCGGGTGAAGTTCACCCCCTTTGCCACGCGGCCCTCCGACGAGCTGGCCTACAACTCCATCCCCATCGCTGATGAGGAGGACTTGGAGTGGGTCTGCCAGGACATGGGGCTGCAAGACCCCGAAGAGCTTCACAACTACATCCGCAGAATCAAAGAGATCGCTTAACGCAGGGGCAGAGGGGACGGG
>NW_009188738.1:0-713 GCF_000690835.1 Fulmarus glacialis
GGGGTGCTCAGTGCGGGGTGCCCAACATGGGGTGCCCAGTGCAGGGTGCCTGACATGGACAGGGTGCCTGGGACAGGGTGCCTGGCATGGGGTGTAGGTATGGGGCGCCTGGTATGGGGGGTCTGGTACTGGGTGCCCGGCATGGTGTGCCTGGCACGGGGTGCTCAGTGCGGGGTGCCCAACATGGGGTGCCCAGTGCAGGGTGCCTGACATGGACAGGGTGCCTGGGACAGGGTGCCTGGCATGGGGTGTGGGTATGGGGTGCCTGGTGGGGGGGGTCTGGTACTGGGTGCCCAGCATGGTGTGCGTGGCATGGGGTGCTCAGTGCGGGGTGCTCAGTGTGGGGTGCCCAACATGGGGCGCTCGGGACAGGGTGCCTGGCACAAGGTGCTCAGTACAGGCTGCCAGTACAGGGTACCTGGTATGGAGTGCATGGCATGGGGTGCCTGGCACGGGGTGCCCAGCTTGTGGTACCCAACATGGGGTGCTTGGGACAGAGCGCCCAGCATGGGGTGCTCAGAATGGGGTGCCCGGCATGGGGTGCTCGGTATGGGCTGCCTGGTATGGAGTGCCCAGTGCCTGGTGTGGGGAGCCTGGCAGAGGGTGCCCAACATGGGGTGCCCAGTACAGGGTGGCTGGCTTGGGGTGCCTGGCATAGGGTGTTTGGTACAGGCTGCCCAGCGCGGGGTGCCCAGCACGGGGTGGCTGGCGTG
>NW_009188739.1:0-6450 GCF_000690835.1 Fulmarus glacialis
GCCCTGCAGCGGGGGACAGGGCACGTCCTGCCAGCCTGCTCCCATGCCACCGGCACTGGGAATGCTTCCTGCAAGCTGGGACTGGCCAGCGGCAGCATTTTCCAGCCTGACAAGCTGGATGGCTCAAGGAGAGGTGTCTGCTGTAATGGAGAGTAGTGCTGGTCATTAACCAGGCTGCGGGTCTGCAGTGAGGTTGTGATCTGCAGTGAGACGGAAAATCACTTGGAGCTTTCACGCTACTGGGTAATGCGGCCCCATCCGCAGCATCAGCTCTCCCAGCCCTGCGGGGACACGGGAGGGACAGCTGCGGGAGGGACGGCCACGGGACACGCGCGGCCCGTTGGGGAGGAACGAGCACCCAGGGTGAGTGCGAGGTGCTGGAAAGAGGGATGGAGGGGCAGAGTGCCAGGAGGGAGCTGAGGGGGGTTGTCAGGAGTGACCGAGTGTCCCTTGGACCAACCCATCCGTGGAGCTGAGCGCCCCGAGCCCAGCCGGGGTGTGATGGGGTCCTGGGGTTGCGTCCACCTGTGTTGGGCTCCCACGTATTGTCAGTGACAGGTTCTAATCCAGAATCATCCCTCACTTCCCTGGCTGGCTGGGTGTTGATTCTGGAGGCTGCTGGGCAAGGAGCTGGTGGTGGAGCGGGGATCACCCGGCGCTTGCCATAAGCGCAGCGTCGGGGCACGGGCTGTGGCAGCACTGCCTGCCCGGGAAGCAGCAAGCAGCCGCTTGCGCTGCGGGGCCAGGGATTACAGGGAATTAGGGCAGGTTTGATTAGATTAGGCTGGATTAGAGGTCAGGGAAGCCACCCCATGGCTTGGGGAGGCAGGTTCAGCCACATGCTGGGATGAATGCGCTCGGCATGGGGGCAACGCGTGCAGGACACGGGCATGGGACATGTCCCAGAGCAAACCCTCAGCCTTATACTCCAAAAGGAGGTTTAGTCTTAACATCCCAACCGAGGGGGAATTTGGGTTAAAGTCCTACAAGCACTTGTGGTCAGGCAGAGCGGGCAGCAGGGTTGAAAGGCTGCCATTATCCTTGAAAATAGGGGCCTGATCAGCAGCCAAAGCGGGTCCCCCAGGGCTCAGTGGCACCCCAGGGCACCCACTTGTCCGCAGGGCTCCCTGGGAAAGGGTGTCCCCAGGGCTGAGTCGCTGGCCACTGGCTGGCTTCTCCTGCCGAACCGCGGGGAAGAGGCAGCTCCTCTCCCAGGGTGCTGCTGAATCGCAGGGGATCTGCGGGACCAGCTGCTGCCTGCGGCTCCTGCCCTGCACCTCTGCGTTTCTGAGCTGGGCTTTTCGTTTTGCATCTAACCCCCAGCCACCTCCTCCCTGTGTCCACATAACACCCCCCGGCATTGCTCGGGGATGGCAGCATTTCCCACAGAGGTGCCCAGGACCAAGGCAGCCCCCCATCTTCCTCCTCCTCCTCCCGGAGCTGTTGCTAACCCCTCTCTCTGGCTGTCTCCCTCCAGGCTTGGCTGACAGAGATTCATGAATACGCGCAGCAAGATGTGGTCCTCATGTTACTGGGAAACAAGGTGAGCTTCACCAGAGCCTCCTCTTCCTCCCCTGACGGTCCCACAACGGAGCCGTGCTGCAGCCACGGGCAGGGGAGCCTGGGAGGGACATGGGGGTTGCCTGCTGCTGACCTTCCAAATCATCCCAAGTTGCTCTTTGCCGTTACTGTCGGCAGGTGGATTCAGCCCAGGACAGAGTGGTGAAAAGGGAAGATGGAGAAAAATTAGCCAAGGTACGTGAGGTGTCCGTCTGCTGCAGTGGAGTCGGTTGTTACATGCTCTGACAGGGGATGTGTGAGTACAACAACGTGTACTTGATGATGTACGCCAGTGAAATGGTTAACTGAGACCCGACTGACCCAAAATACGTCTGGGAGCACTTTGCTTTTCTTCCCTTGTCTTGCTCTCCTTTTCCTCCTCATTTGCTCTTCTTCCTCTAAGCTTCCACTAATGTTTTTCACTTTTTTGTCCTCAAAAATTATTTCTGAACTTGTGTAAGAAACGCCTGAGCTGTGAACCCTCGCTCAGCTTTTCCTGCCCACCGCGGCAGAGCCCTTCTCCCAGGGCAGGGTGTGAACTCCAATGTCGGCCGGGGCTGCCAGGGCTCGGCGCGATCTGGGAGCTCCCAAGCCCTCGGGGACACGCCGGGTGACATTTCTAACGCCAGTGTGTCTTGTCCCGCAGGAGTACGGCGTGCCCTTTATGGAGACCAGCGCAAAAAGTGGCCTCAATGTTGAATTAGCATTCACAGCCATTGCAAAGTAAGTGACTGGTGCGGCGGCCGTGCTGGGCACCTCTCCCATGGGGCGACAGCAGTCTTCGAGATAAAGGCTGGCACTGTCACCCACTTTTTCATTCCCTGGGCTCCCACCTCCAGCTCTTGTGCTGGCAGGTACTTACCATCTCACGTGAGCTATGAAGCGTCTCATCAGGGGGAGCTTTAGCAAACCATCTAGACCAAGTCAAGTTCAACTGAGCTGGGCCAGGCAGCTTGGAAGCAGGCAGCGTAGACAGAAAAGTAACGTGGTTTTCCCCTTCCCGCAGGGAACTGAAGCACAGGTCCATGAAGCTGCCCAACGAGCCCAAATTCAAGCTCCACGACTACGTGCAGAAGGAAGTGAGAGGCTCAGGCTGCTGCAGGTCCTAATGCGCTCGGTGCATTTGTACAGAGACTCATGCCAAGTGTTTGTGCGCCGCGCTCTCTCCTCGTGGACAGTGTGTGCATGTCTGTCTGTCGTGTCTGTATCTGCCTAAACGATGAGCTGAGACATGGGGAATGGAAGCAGCAGCAGAAAAAGCTCTCTTGGCCAGGGCAGATGCTGGCCAGGCTGCAGCCACATGCCAGGTGCTGCTCCCCGAGCCCCCATTGCATCCATCCGCACCGCAAGCCCTCCGGCTTCTCCCGCCTGGCTCGCAGCTGCTCGTCCCCATGCAGGTGGGAGGTGGGCGTTCAGGAAGGGACTGGGGTGAGCTGGGGTCTCACCATCGCCATCGCTCCTTCCAGGGCTGGGGCAGTCGGTAGACCCGGCTGCTTCTACCCGTTCAGCAGCAGCCAGGAGCGTTATGAGGCTTCTTTAGTGTTAATAGGAATTATGACGTGACTAAGGGGAACGAAAGCCTTCTCCACACCAAACGTCTGGGTAGGAAAAGTCCCAAATTCCCTTTTCTTTCCCCGTGTACCTGGAATTGAGCTGTTCAGAGCCCCGGCCTGGAGCACACAGGAAAGACTTGCTTTTGAGGCAACCATTTTTGCAGTTGCTTACTTACGTCTGTCCATCTTTCATGTGGTGTAACACACCTCCTCGATGAAGGTTTCTCCTCTTCCCTGCAGAAGACAAGAGCTTAGCCGTCTGTTTGAGTAAGCTCCTGCTAACCTTTCTGTTGTACAGAGATTTCCTGAATGTTTATCTGTTTGGTAAAGGCTTTGGTTCTCTTACTACTGCCGTTTCTAGTACTTTAATTGAGAAGAAATCTAATGTATTGCAGCTTATTCTAAATACCTTCATGTAAGTGTGATAGTGTTTTTAGACTGCAACAGTGCTTTGATATCTTCAAAGTTCTCTTGGGACAGCTCTTCCTGTTAGCTGAAGAAAGCTGGGGGAATGCTGTAGGCATTGATTTCACAGGTTTCAGGCTCTCCTGCCAGCTCTCTTGAATGGACTCCTCACCCCTTTGGTCTGTGTCAGGCATTTGGCTTTTTTTTTTTTTAAAGCTGCACTTCTAAGTACAAATTTGAATTTGGATCAAGTGTTTGGCCTTTGGCAAGTTTCTTCTTTGAAGATTCCACGTGCACGACACAGGTGCCCACCACACTGAACCTCCCCGCACTGCCCTAAATGGGCCACGTAAAATAAAATAACCCATCCTTCACTCTCCAGCCAAGCACCAGCTCTCTCAGCAGTCGGTTCAGACGCCCCTGCCCCTTGTTTTGCATTCCTGACGCACACAAAGACCCTCCGCAGCTACTGCGTGTGATTCAGGCAGGGACTCCTCAGAGCTACACTCCTCAGTGAGCAACAGTAAAGTGAAGTGGGTCCTGCACAGTAACAGTATGAAAAAGGATCCTAAAATAAACCTACTGCAAACAGAGCATTTTTTTCCTAAATAGCTTTTTAGGGACAAATAAGTCTTTCAACTGTCTGATTTAAATTTTATTTAAATTATTTATTGAAAAACCATTCCTGCAGGAATAGTTGCAGCGCACAGCCTGGAGCAGACCCCTGCTGCCAGTGCCAGCACCGCAGGAGCGGGCAGGTGAGCTCCGCTGGCAGCAGCAAGCAGGGGCTGTGGGGGAATGGCAGTCAGGGCCCCCCCTGTCCCACCTCAGCAGCACTGCTCCCCACAGATCCAAGGGGACGGCCAGCACCGGCACAGCTGCTCCAGCTGGAGCAGCAGCCATCCGTTCCTCTGCCGAGACTTACTCTGAAATAACTGGAACAATTCTCTTCACCTTTACCCGCTCTAAAAGGTGGCAATGCCTGCTACAAGCGCTCTCTTAAGATTTGTTTGCAAGTAGCAACAGAACACAAGTTACTCGGGCACTGCAAGAAGTGTGCAGGAGTCTGTAAGCTGTTTCACACGGCTTTGGTGAGCTTCGCTGTGCTCCTGTGGCTGCTACTTGACCAGTGTCTCCTACCTGAAGCTGCTTATCCCACAGCCACCTCCATTCTCATTCTGGGCTGTGTAGCACACACTTGCTGGCTGAGGTTAAGAAAAAAAGGGAGTTGGGATTTTCTCTAGTCCTGAGCTTGCTAAGTACCCGTGTTTTGGTATCCCAGCTGTGCAGGGAAGAGCCAGCCCAGCCGAGAGACACAGAACAGCTCAAACAGCTCCAATACCCGAGTCTGCCTTCGGCGCTGCATTTCCTCAGCCCGACCTTCGCAGTGCGGCAGCAGCCCCTGTCCCCAGGTGCCAGTCACTGCGCAGACACGCTACCCCAGAAACTATAGGGAGTCCCCCAAAGGCAAAAACAACCAGCAGTATTCTTAATGCTCCCATCAGGTTGCTGCCTTCTCTCTTCCTCGCAGGGCAGGAGAGCCTTGCGTCTTGCTGTCTTGAAGGAAAAGCTTACAACTCTTAACTTCTTTAGTGTGGGACCAAAACCAATTTAAAAACTCATTTAAATAAGGAAGATGTAAATGTTACCCTCTGGAGTATTTTAAATATGCCTGTTGGGAGCTAACTGCACTACAGCAGACACCACAACTGTGTGTGTGGTATTAGACCTAAACTTTAAGCCAGACTCAACCCCCATCTCCCCCGTCACAAGTTCCCTCCGTACAACTTGTTTCCCAAAGCCTGCACACTGACCTTGCCCTGAAGCTCTTCCTCGGACTGTTATTTGGCATCTTCTTACGTGGGCCTTTACTGCCACCAAGCGATGAAGAATTAATTGTTCAGTGCATTCAAACAAGCCAGAGGACTCGGCATTACATGCAACTTCTCATTTTTGCTGGCTCTTGTTTACAGCTTTTGTTTCATTCCTGTTAATAAAATTTTTTAATAATCTTTGTGGCTACAATGGTATTTTGATTGTCTAACATACACACCCGCACTGTTTAATCGTTCAAAGAGCTCAGCTCATTCTTGAGCCCACCTAGATCCTTCCATTACCGCCATGGGCTCAGGTGTTCCAATGCACCCAGCAAGAATTAAAGGGAGTGGGCAAAGCTAAGCTGCAGCACATGTTTTAAGATGTTCTGGTTCCCTTAAAGTGAATAGTAATAGCAGAAATGGTCTGCTGGGTGCCCAAATGCAAACTTTAAAGTTGGTTTGTGGTTTTATATGCCCCCGTGGGGTTTGTGAAGAACAGAAGCAAAACGAAAACAAGTCTTGAAAACTTTATTAAAAAGCTAGTTAGCCTCAAGGACTCCAAGATTTCAATTAGTCGTCTACACAATCTAGCACTGCAGTTCATACGTACTGCAAGAACTGCTGTCTGTGAATCCTTTCAGTTACCCACACTACTGCACTCACCACCCGCCATTGTTTACTTTAAGCTACCACATGTGGTAAAGTCGATGACTTTCGATTTCTTGTACTTTGGGCAGTTCTGCAGCTGCTTCGCGCTTTAAAAAACCTGCCCTGACTCCAAGCTGCACAGCGTGAGAAACAGCAGCTTCCCCGCGTGATACAGCAACCCCAGAAGAGACATTTTTTAGCCGTACTCGGAGCTGCATCGCTTGCTCTGCTCCAGAACTTGCAGCCTACCCTATGCCTTCAATAGCAGCTCTGCCAAGGCCACGAAGTAGCTACTCCAGCCCCGATTTCACCCGCCTCACACCCACTCGTGCTTTCCCTGCGGCTGCAGATCCCAGAAGTAGCTTACGGGGATGTATGGTACGCTAGAAACAAGCGATACCGCATTTTACCTCCTCGAAACCCCGAGATTAGCCCGCTCTGCCTGTCCGGCAGCCTCCCAGCAGGCA
>NW_009188740.1:0-50657 GCF_000690835.1 Fulmarus glacialis
CGTCCTGGGGACGGACCCTCGTTCAGAGGATAAAAATGCCAGGGGTTGGGTTAGGGTAAGCGGGCAGCACAACGCCTCCAGGAATCGCCCCTCACTGTGCGGTGGCAGGCGATGGCGCTCGCACCGAGGGCCCGGGGCGGGACACGATCCCGCGCGGCTCCTGAGCGCGGGCGCCCCAATGTCGCTGCCCCCGGCAGCCCTGAATCTAACGTGAAATGAAGCCGTCTTTCCGTATGGAAGACAGCTAAAAATGGCTGTATGAGCTTTTTACTAGGCTGCATGTCGCCGGGGGAGGGTGGCCAGGCTGGGGGGCCTTTAGCAGCCTACACTCATGTGTTTACGAAGGGGGCAAACCTTGTAAAATTTGCTAGGGTGGATGTAATGATTACAAATTACACATGCTGTCTAAATAAGATCTGTTTATGAAATACCATAATGTCTGGCAGTATCTGGGTCTCAACTTGCCTTGTTTTAAAGGTTGAAATTTTGAAGCTCAGCCCCATATGTGGGATTTTAGTCCATCGGCCCCTCCCGTCAGGGAGGGGAAGTTTGGCCCTGGGCTCTGGTACGCTGAGGAGACGACAAACGGACAGTCTCTGTCAGGCAGAAGAGGGAACAGTGTTCAGACACTTTGAAAAATGTCTGCTCTGCTACTGGAAAGCTTTAGCACGTGTCCTCCAAACAGCGTTATCTTGTTGCTGAACACCGGGCCGGGGAGCATTGCGCCGTGTACACGGCTGGGGCTCCTGGTCTCTCAGAGCCCGTGGTCATGTTGGCTTGACATGTTTGCAAAATAGCTTTATGTAAGTTAATCCAGATGCTGTGTCCTATTGCCTCTGCACAAATAACTACTAAATAGTTTTTTAAAACTTTATTGTAGTACTTGAGTCCTTGCTTGATTCTCTGCAACCATCCTGCTGATGATTGCAGCAAATTTTGTTCCCAATTTCATTAGAGTAAACATGAAGTCACCTCACTGAAGCCCGATCAGAGGGAATTTCAACTCTGTACATTGCTTTGGGTCTGCAGTGTTGTACACAGGAGCTGTGTATGTGGACTGAATTCAGTATAAAGCATTAAACGCTGTCTTCTTTTGTAATTAACATTAGAGAGCTGTATGAAGTCTTGAAGCTAAGAAATCCCACAAGCCCTGTAGAAAACGTTTCTTTATACAGATCTGAAGTGTTATTCAAGGGAATTCACCCTAAAAGATGGAGAACTGCTGGGACATGAAGAATATAAAGCTCTAAGACTGTATGTTGGCAAAAAGTTCCCTCAGAAGTATGCGTTTAGTCTCTGATACCTTTGGTGATACGTGCTGCCTCGCCTGCCGTCTCTGCAAGTGTGGCCTCACTTTCACTGTTATTGCAACATGCGTCAAGCGAAATGAAAACAGAAATTTGGGAAAGGATATAATTAACCTACTTGTGAACATTAACCTTAAATATCGTGCTAATTATCTCACTAATTTAATCACTGCAGTTCTCAAACTTGTTTGTTAAATATTTAATCCTGCAAATTGTTTTTGATACAGAGGTGTGGGTAGCTTTCTGTGAATGTAAGTTACTCTATAAAACTCTTTGCTAAACCATTGTATGTTCGCACTTCATTGAACAAACCCCACTGTCAACGAGACTTTTAATGGAAATCACAGAAACCGTGCCCTGAGGCTAAGAGATATAGTGCCCTTTTATTTTAAAATCTAATGAACACGTTGTGCAGGGAGTAGACCGGGGTAAATTTCTGCCTGCACATCTTCAGGTTTGATTCCACGGGAGTCTTGACTTGAAAGCTCTGGTTTTCCTTGTTTCTTTGGTTGTGGTGCAGCTGTTCGGTTGTTTCTTATCTATTCACCTCTTGATTACTTGAGTAACTCAGCAAATGATGTCCTTGATCTTCAGGCCTGTGACTATTTTGTGCTAAAAGTAACCTAAAACGTGTTTAGATGCTCCAGTTACAATGCCCCCAAAGTGGCTCTAATTATTCCTGAGAGGAAGCTTTTGAATTTGGGTGTGTTTGCTGAGAAGATGACAGCTCAGTGTTTGTTCCTGCCCCCCCAGTGGGAAGGGGGCCCGGCTCGCAGGAGGCTCAGCCGAGCAGAGCGAGGCAGGGGCAGGGGGATGCCTCCAACCGCTGCGGCTGGGGGAGCAAACGGCCAGGCTGTGGGTGCCGGGAGAATCCCGGATGGAGGGGACAGCCAAGCCAGGATGAGCTCTGGAGGCTGGGGGCACCCGAATCCTCTGTCCCATGGGAAGGTGGGGGCTCTCTGCTGTGCAGTGCCTCCCCTCCCTCTATCCCTCCCCAGGGGCTTCAGCCAGCCCTGCATTTCAGGCTGTACTCACATGGCAGTACTTCTTCAATGGTATTTTCTTCATTTTTGTTATATATGTCTCCTTAATTGAGGAAGAAGGTGAAAGATTGGGGTTGACGTTGTATAATTCTTACTATCAGAGGAAGGTGCAAAGGTATGCTAAATCCAGGCGATGGCTCACAGCAGACCTCTGACAGGAGCTATTTGATTAGCTAGGTGTCCATATAAATACCTATTTGGGACTATATTATTACCTTCTCATATATTATTCAGAATTTCATCCTGATTGCCTATATTTATTTATTACGCACTTACACACACAATTCATACTGTTTAGTTCATCCCTGGCAATAAGAAACAAATTTCTGTGAATTTAGCTGAATAAAGCTGTGTTTGTTCTTGTTAGTCTTCAGAAGTCTGTTTCTTTCTATGCATTATCTCAATTTCTGGGCATTTTTTCCCTCCATTTACTCCAAAAATTACTTCAATACTAATGAATACTGAAAGACAGCCAAGACAGGATGAACTTTTGGACAATTTATGCAAACACGACAGATGAGAATAGATTTACTATAAACATGTCAGGCACAAAAGACTTGACTGCTTTTTAAATACGGTGGTACTGGGAGAGATTTATGGATATTTTCAACTGTTCATTAAAGAGAAAAATATTTTGCAACTATAGGCACTATCCTTTTATCCATTTTTGCCTTCCAGGCTGAGTTGCAAACCTTTGATGTTTTCTTCACCAAAAAATAAAAGTAGTTGTGAATTTATTTCTCCCAAGCACTTTCATTTTTGTGTCAATTTACAGTTTTTATTACATTCCTGGCAGTCCAAATTATTGTGTTTGGAGAGCAGCTAGAGTCCACAGCTCTGAGTTTTCTGAAAATAGGGATGAAGTTCACTTAATGATGCTTTCTGGCCACTGCCTTTTTTCTTCTCCTTTAGTAATAAAAGGTTAATAAAATCCGTGAATACTTTAACTGCCTGCTAGAGCAACCAACCAATTAAAGGTTATTCTAATCTAAATGACTGGAAGCCGCTTGAATTGAGAAAGTTAACATGCAATAGCTAGTACCTGCTGGATCAGATTAATAAAATGGAAAGTCTTAGACATGAAAATAATGTATAAATGTAGTCCCTATAGTTGACTGAGGCATCAATTCTTACAGCCAGACAGGCATATACTTAACTGTATATTTTCAGAGTCTGCTTCTGTGCCCTTACAAATCAATACTAAGCCTTGCTTTCAACTTCAGTGCAACTGAGGTTGTTGTCAGTCAATGATTTTGCAAGATGGGATTGAGATATTGGAATAGTTTCATGGAATTATCAGATTCTTTCTTTCTAAAACAGTGTTAAACTGATGTAAGTAGTAAGGAATTTCAACGTGAAAATATGTGCTCTTGCATTGCCTCTTAAAAACATTGTATCTTGCCAAATCTCCTATGAAGTCAAAACAGTGCACCAAAATGATAGCAGGAAGGACTGTGCAGTGCTTGAAGATCTAATCCTGCATATTCACAGTGCTGACTATACTCTTGCTTTTTGAGAAGATGGAGGAAGATGAAGAAAGAGCAGATTTGGATGGAAAATAACACAGTTTTCATTGCAACCTTAGAAGGATATTGGCAATTTCATAGCAGAATGATTTGAGCATTCTGAGACCCTTCAAAATATGGCAGGAAGCTTAATAAAGGCTTCATTTTGGAAAAATGGATAGCTGAAAGTAATATTTTAACAATTTTTACTGGACTTGCATTTCCAGCATTTTTAAATTAATTTAAGAGCCACAAACCAACACACATTTATAAATAACATAATGCAGTTGGAGATAATGCAAATGTCTTTATAAATAACACAGTATAGCTTAAATCATTATTTTTAATGCCTCTATTTTTTGTTCCTATATGAACAGGTCTGTGCTGGTCTGCATTAATTAAATTTAAGTAGGATTTCTAAGGCCAGATCATCATTACTTCTGTGTCCTTGATTTAAATCTGCAGTAAAACATTTCTCCATTTAGTTTGGTGCTTTTGTGTCATATTTCATACACTAGTTGTCTCTTAATTAAATCCATGATGGCCCACCAACACAGACTATTAAAATAACTATACTTTGCACTTGACATATTTATGAGACAGATTCATAAGAGTATAGACTGATACTTGAACTACTCACTGAGAAATGCTAATAAGATTATGATGAAGGTAAGATTAGAACATTCGTCTCTTTTTCTCTTCTCTCTTCCTTTTAGAAATTTATTTTTATAACTGCAATTCACTACTACTATTTCAGGGTCTTTGATGTTGTTGTATATACCAACAGTTCTTTCTGTGTGGATTTATTGTGGCAATGAAGAGTGGGAAACTGCTAATTTATAGCACACCAGTAAAGCGCATAAGTATTGTGTTCCTTGAAGTACGAATGTTTGCAGATGTCTGTAAAACCTTCACATGGGACTGACATGTTCAAGATAATGCATATTAAGGAATTAGTCTACTTTTGGAATTGGGTGATGTAAAATACAGCTTACTGTGAAGTGCTGAAAAGTTTTACCTTTATTGCCTTACCCCTTCGGTAGTCCCGCAGGGCCAGCTGGGTCTGCTCCTGCGCGAGGGGGGAGGCAGCGGCGTTGTGCCTGTGGTCATTCGCTGCACGTTGTTGTGGCAGACAGGACATGGCCTTGCCCATCTCCCAGCTGTAGCACAACGTATTGGCACGTCGTGGGCTGTGCAGTTTGCTCGATGCGGTTTGACTGTCACTGCGATGTTTGAACTTGTGTGGATATATGGCCTCGGTGGTTAAGAAAAACAGAAAAGGAAGCAAATCCACAAGTCATATGACTTGATCATTCGCGTGTATGGATATCTTGAAATGACCTTCTTAGCATCATTTATTGACAGAGTTGCTGATATCATTTGTTTGATAACTTTTTTAATAATATGGATGTGGAGGGTTCAAGGAACTCCATATTTGAGAAAAATGTTGCTAGAAGTGAAAAAGCTGCTAAGTGAATGATCTAAAAGCAGCAAGGATTTCTATCACTTTTCAGGACCAAGAAGTTCACCTCTTAGGGACCTTTTCCCTCTCTCCCTTTTTTCCCAGTCACATCCTTTCATGGAAGGGCTCCTGTACACCACTGCATCAGGGGTCCAGGTGTGGGTACAAATGTAGAGGGCTCTAAATACATGCGGTTTGAAGGGTATTTCTGTTACAAGTGTGGTATATTGAAACCCAAATCTACATGATGTTCAGATTTTTTTTATGATAATATATCACTGTGCTTCATACCGGTATTCTCTATGAAAGCAACAAAAGCATCAAATGTTGGGATTTCATTTAGAAATAAATACAATATTAGAAAGTAAGAATAATAAAGATATATTAAATATTTCATCCTCTGCAGAAATAAACCAGCTACAGTTCAGGGAGCTTCACTAAACACATTAAGTATAATAAAATCGCCTACACGTACTCCTGACACTAGTAGTAATTAAAATAACTTGTTTCAAAAAACTGGTCCTATACATGAATACTCATTGGCAATTATTTCTAAGTTCTTCAAACCAAAGATAACGTAATTTGATTCACACACAATGTTCTTGTAAACGTGGTTCATACTGGGTTTTATATGCAGCTTAGGACTGTTAATTGCCATTTTGAGCCTCACAGTAAAATAGAGTTCAATATGTCGCTTTTTCTGAAGTATTGAGAAATGTTTGAGAAATGCTTGTCTTAGTCTAATCAACTGTGAATAATTTATTTCTGAGTCCTACTTTTCAGTATAAGTGGATCTGACTTTTCTCAGAGCTTCTAAAGTCTAATCAACTTGTTACATTCATTTAATTAAGGAAATCTGTAACGAACTGTGAAGTGTATGTACCAACAGGCTTTTTGGTTGTGTAAAACTGGCGTATTATCATTGTGAATGTGATTGTGTTTGTTTATACTGACAGGTAGCCTCTACTAAACAAATAAATTTTTTTTCTACATGCATAGGTCAATATGAAAAGCGTATAAACTGTTTCCTGAACTGCCTCTCTCCTGGTGGACCCACCACCCAGCTTTCCGAATTCACGCAGCTGTAGCTTCCAGGCAGTTCTAATTTCTGGAAGGGTTACAAGTACGTAAATGTTCTTCCGTGCTTCAGAGAGAAGGAAGATGTAATAGAGGTGTGACATACAAGAGTGTGGGTAAGAGACTGACTTTTTTAGTCACAGTTAACCTGAAAAAGGTCATCACAGAGGTCAGGATCTGCACGCCACAGAGTTACCAAGAGGAGCGCAAAGGGGTGAGCCAAGGATGCCGAGTGAAAGTTCAGTCTGTGTTTCCCAGCCCGAAGTAATTTGTTCTCATTTCGCTGAGAAATCAGCATCATAGGAAGGAAGTAGCTGGTAAAATAAATATATATGCATTTTTAAAAAAAGACCCTATATTTATTTGTTAATAAATGTTTAGAAGTCCATCATTCCTGCCATCATTATGTGACATGACGAACATTTTTTATTAAAAATAAAGAGAGATGCTGCGGGGATTGACACATTTTTTTCTCCTTACGCTCAGACAAATTCTTCAGAGAAAAGGTCCTTGACCCTGGTCTAAAATACTGTCCAGTGCTTATGGGATGTAATATGAAAATCATCAAAACTGTCCTTGGCAGGATGTTTCTTTCCATTAGTTGATTAAAATGGTTTATTGTTGCCTACAGCACCATTGCTTTATATGTATTTTTTTACAAAGAGCAGATGTGCCCATGTCTTGCACTGTTTCTCTTTGTGCGGTTTCTGATAAATACAGAAGTGAAACCACTACCTGGGCAGATCCCCCCTGTGAAGTTTCAGAGAGGGAAAGGAGGGAAAGGTGAGGGGCTCAGCGATGGGGCTGGGGTACCGGCTGCACGGGGAGCGGCAGGGGAGGGCGGCATGGCGGCAGCACTCGGGCATGGGGTGTTGTGCAACGGCACCGCAGAGAGAAGGAGGAAAAGCATGCAAACCTGCAAGCAGCAAGTGCCCACAGTAGGAAAAAGCCCAAAATCTGGAACTGTCTGCCTGCCAGTGCTCTATAAACTCTGCTCTGACAATAGCGAGAAGTGGGTTTTGGCATTTTTTCAGACTGACGACTCTGAAGTTTCAGTTAGAATACGGAAGTGGAGAGTAGCTGATCCTAAAATGCTAGACAAGGTTGCATCAGGATGAAATCTTACCTCTCCTTCTGCTATTACAAAGAAAACTGAAAAAGTCCAGGTCTTCAAGATGAATCTGATGTTTCTTTGTTTTCTTATTCTACCCATGCTTGATGGGGGAGCTGAAATCTCAATACAAATGCTATTTCCAAATCCAGGGGCAGTTTCAAGCAGTAGTTTTGATACAAGTACCTTTCCATCCCCCCAGCACAGGTTTTTCTGAGGCATGTTGTCATCTAGTGATAATAGGGTCTTTCATTACAGAATCACAAATTATTGGGCGTGTGACCTTATGTTCAATAAATATTTATTTGAGAATCATAGGTTAATTAATTTCCATTGTTTCTGTTTTAATTCTATACATGCTTATACTATACAATTAGAGAAAAACACAGAGAACCATGAGTAAATGTTGCTCATCCAAAATGTTTCTATTACCCCTTACTTTTAAAACCATTAATAGATTATTAGGAGATATAAACATAGGAGACCATGGATCATATTTGCATGTTAATGAAACCATGAATTATACATTATTTGCTATGGAGAGTACTAGAAACAGTATTGCTCCTTTCTAATAGCTGTAAAAGCTGGCGGTTTCCTGGAGCACACATCACATCCCCTCTGCAATACCTTCTAATAAAAAGAAAGAAATCCAGCTCTTCAGAGCAACCTCTCACTAAATGAAATAGATTTGTTTGTGTTGCTTTGCAACACACAAGTGTGACAGTTCATTTTAAACAAAATAGTTTTAATAATGTCATTACTAATATCTATTTGGTCATCTCTCTGAAAAATGGTGTTTTAATAGGAATGTTTCATTTTAATAAATGGCAGAAGAGGCAAGCTGCCCTGAGTCAACACCAGAGAACAGGCTGATTGTGTTAGATTCATCCAGAACATTGAACAGCACACAGACAGTCCAAGAAAAAGCAACTGACTTTATTCAAATGATTAGTCTTACTGCTACGCCGTAGCACAGATTCACACATTCTTCTATTATTCCTTGACCTTGTGCCAAAAACTCCAACATGAAGTAATAATTAGAATTAGTGTTTCCAGTGCATGCTTCCATCTTCCTAACAAACAGTAATGAAATGTGGCTTTTACAAAATACGCAGTTAATTAAACTTTTTTTGGAACATTGTTTGATTAATACAGTTCCCCTGTGCTAGTCCCTTATTATGCCCGACTACCTCTACCTGATATCGGTAGAAAAGCACTATCAATAGGATGAGTGAAATTTCAGAAATTTGCACTTTAAAATTGCCTGTGGTTTTTTTTCCTTCTTGTTTTGTCTCTGTCTTGGAATAAACTGGAAAGATGGCCATTATTTGTAATCCTGTTTTTTAAGTCGAGGACAGTGTGTGTATTATATAACTACTCTACAAATACCCTCAGCATGAATATGAAGAACACATATATCAAGTGCTACAAGGTAATAAGTGGATTTCTAGGCAAGCTTTTTGAAAAGGTGGCTCAGCACTGTATTGCTTAATAACACTATGCAAACAGAAATTCTGATTTCATTTTTTTAATATTATTTCATGCTTTTTTACTGTCTGCCTTAATTATCCCAGTGCTGAACAAGTATAGTCTTTTGATTGATGAGAGTTCCACCCCTTTATCCACACCCCTGCAGATATGAGGCTCCACAGTTTAGTACCATAAATCACTGTGATTGTATAACTTAACTACTGTATGATCAGAGATCACATACAGTGTTAGCCTGAATATGCATTCATCCTTCGTTATGAATGTTTTAGGGCTAAATTTATTCTGGCTGTTTGGAGAAATATAAGTTTCTTCACATAAGAAAGCAATGCATTTTAAATAAGCAATTCTTTCAACAACTGGAAATAATCACAAAAGTCTTCTATTTGCAATCTTCATTAATGTGAGTTATTTCGTCACTTTAGGAGAAATCCTTTCAGAGAAAAACAACAATTAAACCCCTCCCCCCCAGGCTCTGACAGCTAAGAATCTATGGATCAGCCATTTTAGTAATTAACCACAATTCCTCTGATTTGTGAATTTCCAGATGATGAGGCAGGAAGTAAGTTACATCTTGGAGAAATTGCCCTCAGGAGAGAGGAAAAACTATTGCGAGGTTGACAGCACAACCTTGTACCGGCACAGTTTCCCTTCCCTAGTGGTTCAAGGAGTTCCAAGCACCCTCCTGTAAATCATCAGCTCACGTCTATTTATTATCTTCCAGCCCAGTGCACAACACTATCTGTTACACACGGATACCAGCAATATTACAAGGTGGACTCAAGGGATAAGAGACAGCAAACCCTGCACACCTCCTACGCCTGAGTCACACCCGGTATAAAGTCGGGTTCTGTTCATAAAGTACATACTATTGTCAGAAATGAAACAATATGAACTATTATGTTTCAGAGTCTGGGTTTTTTTTAGTGTTTCTCCAAAATGCTTGATCTTATCTGCTGATATCTTTGTGTTATTATACAGAGAAGAAATTTATCTGCATAGCAATGGACAAAATGTCTGTGAAAATACTGCTACTCATTCACTGATTGTTGTTGTATTTGGAGTAGGCACCAGCTACACTCTGTGATGCTTGTCCTGGAATATCAATAAATAAATCATAAAAGCCAATGCTTCAAATATTGAAAAATTCACACTTCAAACTGTGTTTTGAACTATACTGAGAGCAACGTCTTAGATTGTCCTTTTGCTTTATATGAACAGAGGAAATTCAAAGTAGGAGGAACTCTCTCCCGGGATTTGGCATAGGGGAGTGCCACAAACCATCAGCCTTCCTGTCTCTGCTGTGCCAGAGAAGCCTCTCCTGGGAGGTACCACGAGGAGCAGACAGTGTGTCTGGGGAGTTAATGTGGCTTCAGAAGAAATTATCTCCCACAGAAGCCATCTCGCCTGATGGTTGTGCGCATGCAAAGGAGCCAGGCAGTGGCGAGGCATAGCCATAGCGGGGCAGGTGAAGGCTTGGAGAAAAGTAGAAGCACCTCCCTATGATTCTGTTGGGTTAAGTGAAGTTCCTTGCACCATAGACTTACGGTGTTGATGAAAATGGGTCATCACAACTCTTTTTCTCCTTCTGTCTGGGGCCCAAATTTGGTAAGAACAAACTTATTGAAGTCCCCACCCTGTTGCCCGCTTCCAGTGCTCACTCGTAGCAGATGTCTAAATTGTATGGTGCGAATGATAGCATTAAAAGGAGAAATGAGGGCAAATGCCCTCCTGAAAGGCACGCTCTAGTTCAAGCACAGGTTTTTGGGCTGATGCCCAAATTGCAGAACGAATTTCCATGGTTTGTGTTGTGCAGGGGGCCACTAGGCAATTCTAAAGGTTCTTTTTCTTTTGCTTTAAAAGCATTGAAGTTAGCCGAAAGCTAAAATTAAGAATGGTATTTTGTAGTTTAATTGTGAATGCAAGGCTAGACTAGCGCTGGAAGTCACTCAGGTACATCTACTCAAAGGCCAGAAGAAAAAGCACTGCAGGTATTCAGTGCTTTATCTGATTAGAAAACAGCCTGGCACAGATGTGATTTCTGCTCCATATATCAAGCTATGGCAGGCTTTTGCTGCTTCATTATGAAAGCATCTGAAGTAAAATAGGTTTTGGAACATAAAAAATGACAAATTTGGAAAAATATCTATATGCCAGATGGGTGTAGGAAGAATCCTTAATATATTATTAAGGGAATATGCATAAGGAAAGAAACTGTGCCCAGCTCTTCCAAGGATGGACAGGCAGGAAGGTAGCGTCTCACTGTGTCTAATGTATTCTCATCTAGTCTAAATCTAATTAATTATGTTGCATCGCTGACAGAAAACCTAGGCACCACACACGATAATGGTAAGCTGCATCGGGGCTTCGGCAGGACCTGACGATTGCTCAGCCCTCCCTGCTTTTGTTTGCTTTCCTCGGGGGCTGCAGGTCAGAGTGACGACATCTCCACTGAGGAAAGGCTAATACAAACAGATGAGGCTTTTGCTGCACACCACGGGCGGCATGGCATGAGCTCATCCTCGTCTCCCGCATTACCACGCTGTGTCGGCCTCCTCCAAGGATGCTGCTCAGAGGGGTTTTATTGCAGACCGCGGGCGCTTCAGCACAGCTTCTCCTCACGGAAATGGGAGCGCTTCAGTCATTGCTGACTTACTCCACTGATGCTTTTGGAGCTGAGATCAATGCCCTGGTGACAGGTCCTGGACTGACCGGGAAGGCAGCTCAGTGCCCAGTTCCTGGCGGTTGGCTTGCCAGTGTAGGAACGGGTGTTATCTGTAGGTTGCCCACCCTGGCTCCCTGGCTCAGGACATGTGGGACAACATGGCGGCACACAAGGTCGGGGGTGTACACGGTGCAAAGAGGCTGAGCTCTGGTGCCAGGAGGCTGCTGGACAGGCAGCAGGGTTGGGGGTAGGCAGCAGCTCTGGCCGTGGGGCCGAGCAGCTCCACAGTGTGGGGCCAGCAGGGCCCCTCCGCCCAGGCTGGTGGGGCCAGGTAACCTCCTGTAGACCCTCGAGGCAAGGCCACTGCCTCTTCCTTGGAAGCAGGCAAGTCAGTATTTCAGCTTTAGAGTAAAAAAACCAAAAGGACATGCATATTCTGGCCAGTCCTGCGTCTGGGTGGCAGACCAGACCTGATATGGTCTTAACGGCAGCTGGAGGAGCTGCGTGCAGATATTATGCACAGCTGAAAGAGGTCTCAGCCTTTAGTTCTTCCCAAAGATGGGATACATACCTGGTTTGGATTCACGGTGCAAATGATCTAGCCATGTTCAAAGTGTTCAGAACTGAAATAGAAATGGAGGCAGGGAGGATGGTACGGCAATCTTATCATTTGGCTTCACATAATTTGATTTCACTGATGCTCCATCCACTATCTGATTGCTCTTTTCCTATTTAAACTCAGCCAAACCAGGAGGCTTTTGCTCACAGGCTTCTAGTACTATTTTATTTGGCAGTTATAGAATAAAAGAATTTTAGTATTGCCTTAGAGTTTCTCCTGACATCTATCACAACCAATCCAGCTCATATGTGGGTGAACGGTGTTTTGATCCAATTATAAAATTCTATTGGAGTCTTGTTACATTCTTATCCCATGTGCATGTTGAAAAATTCAAGAGCAAAAGAAAATTCTACAAAATGTTTCTCATTTACTGTAGGCTTGGAGACACAAAACTGCATCACACAGTCATTTGTGGAGGCTAATAGCAAACTAGAAAAACAACATATTCTTCAGGAAAAAAACCCACCCTGTTAATCAGCAGCAAGATTTATAGGGAGAATAGTACAATTTGTGTTGTAGATATTATTGTAGATAGTCTTTGGAGACACAGCCTTACTTTTCTTAATTGTAGCAACAAGAACTTTGTTGGTGTTCATCACAGCAGTTAGGATGACAAAGGATCTGCTGATCCTTTCTGAGGATGCATAAAAACGACAAATTTGAAGAGAACCCGGGCACAAAATGACCAAGGCAACACAATTAATATCCCAATGGATTATAATTGCTATAATACTTAAAAACAGTGATACTTTACACACTGTTAGTATCTCTATAGCGAAAATTATAAAATTATAAAATCAACAACCCGTGCACTATTTGATTATTTGATGCAGAAGTTGATCTAGGATATTTCTGGCTCAACACTTCCACTGTCTTCGGGCTACAAAACATAATAAAGGGAATTAGGTGTCTCCCTTGCTCATCTGCTATAGAAAGCCATGCAGAGGCGTAGCTTCACAGAGTGCTGCTCCCAGGAGAGGAAATACATTTGTGCTCCAAAGCCTTGTGGCTCCATCCTGGTGGAGCCTCACACACACCTACAATCAGAATCCCCATCCTAAAGCTGTGTGATGAGGGAGATGCCAGGACCAAGCCAGCAGCCTTGGACAAGTGCAGGTGGCCCGGCAGCCAAACCACAGTGACAGTGCCAGGGCCAAGCCTGGAGCTCAGACTTCAGCTGGGAGCAGTTCAGCCACGTGGAAAAGCCAACAGCTCTTTCAGTTTCCCAAATACTGCTTATAATTAATCTCTTTCAGGTCTGCAGTGATCTAACCTGCTGCAAAAAATGTCACACCAGCTGCCCCCCAGACTTCTCTGCCCTGCCCACCAGAGGTGAGCCCACCACACGAGCCCCTGGGGACACCGTGCTCCAAGGCAGCAGCAAGCCGGTGCCAGGGTTGGCTGGGGTGGCCCCACAGGGTGCTGGTGGCAGGTCTCCCACACTGCTGGCCGGCTCAGCCTCCCCACACCGGTGCGGTGAAGCACGCAGGGAGAAGCTGGAAGGTGAGCGCCCAGCAGCGGCCACCAAGGCTGCGCTTGCCCTTGCAAGGGCGAGAAGAGGGCAGTGTGCGTGCGTGCTCGCAAAAGATGTTAGATCATTCCCAAGGCTGCCTGCTCTTGGTTACATCAGTTTTGCCTGTCTGTGATTCCAGTAGCTTGATAGTTAGTCCCATTTTCCTTATTTCCAAGGGTACAGACAGGTTGTTGGTCTCCAGCTCTGGAACACCGTCTGTGTTTCTGCGCTCTGTGGGAGGCTGACAAACGTGGCACCTCTCCCCGTGGCTTCCCCCGGTCACTCTGAGCCCCGTCATTAAGCTCTGCCACAGAAATCTGTTTAGTCACAGAAGCAGATTGCTTCCATGAAGCGCAGAAATGTAATTTGCCAGTACTTACACTACAATATTAAATACTAGCATGTAGCTCTTTCACCTTTTCAGTTCTTTATAGCAAAAAATACTTGGTGTGAAATCCTGCCTCTACAAGGGTCGATGATAAAATCTGCATCAGCGACAGAGCAGCTTCTGCCCTTCTTATGGTGAGTGGTTTTATTGGTTTTGCATTTAAAGCTGTTCCAATACATCAGTGCTTTCATTGCCAGTCCAGAGCACTTGTACGCTCGCAAAGCTGGTGGAGAGCTCATCTCCACATTCCCTCGCCCCAGACTTGTCCCATGCAGAGGGTCAGCTAGGGTTTGGTGACAGCCCTTGCTGGGGTTTGTTCTCCCGTGGAAACGGATGGCCATTTCAGCTCTGAGGCAGAACACACTCCAAGTGCAGCCGTAAGCCACCACGCCTCACCCCAGGCTCCAGCCCACTGTAGTTAATCATTAAATAATTCCCCTGGTGATGTTATCCAGTGCTGATAAATTACAGATTTCATTCTTTTGCCTGGAGCAGCTTTAAATTGTGTTAATTTCATCGAAGATTGACACTGGCTTTTATTTCCTTTTGCTACTGTTTTGTCCTGTAAAGGCGACGCACATTACAGACTTCAGATTGCTCATATAATTGGTACAATGGATTTTTTTCTCATATTTTGAGAAAATCGTAATCAGAGCCTTTGAAATACCAAAAACTTTTAGATCAATAAAATACTAATGCTGGTGTATTCAAAGAGGAATATTACCACAAATCCAATAGCTTTTAAAACAACCTTATTGTTGACCATGTTTGTTTTACATGTGATCTCAGAATGATTTCTAATTTTATACAGCAGTGAATTTATTCCACCTACAACACACGTTTCTGACACAGGGTTTTCTCAAAAACTGAAGATAAAATACATTATACGTCTTCCTGATGAGCCAAACTATCATCGGTCTGATTCTCAATTTTGGCAGTGGAAAAAATATCCCCAGGTAGTCCTGTTCTGTTCACACAGAAGAAAAAGGCAGGTTTAAGTTAGTGGGATCTTGATCAGACCTTTTATGGCAAATTCCACCTATTTTGGAACAATGAACATAACAGTTTGATGTGTATTGGATAAAGCATATGGAAAATTTTGGAGCTGTAATTTACAACTACAGAACTGATATTAAATATTTTCTGTACCAGCAACAAAGTGACGCAGTATAATAGTCTGTTGTGGTAAATAAGAGGAGGTTTTGATCGTGCACTATTGTAGCTCCCCGAGCAGAATGCTGAGTTCGACTAGGAAATATTGAATAAAACTTCAAAGCCCATCTGAGGCTCCATATCACAGCTAGTATTTTTAATAGAGGCCTCTCTCAATAATTTCACTAGGGTACCTAGGGTTTGTTTTGGTGTTTTTTGGCGTTTTTTTCTTTTTAGGCATGCAGTATAATGCAGTCTAAACCCCCACTTTGCTGTAAATGTGCACAGAAATGAAATGAAACAATAAATCAGGTGTCAGGTGCCCTGAGGCACTGATAGGTGTTAATGGCCCTGATCAGCCTCACTTGGGGCTTCCCACCCCACCTATGGGCCCAGGAGCACTATTTAGGCTCAGCCCTGGGCCACCAGTTTCTTTTAGAGCAATGCTGTGGGAGTGCTGGTCTCCAGTTCCCTGTCCATGCACCCTGCTGATCTGGCCTGTGCAGACCTCCTGGCTTGGCAGCAGACCTGTCCTGTCACTATGGACCTGTCTGGCAATCTCTGGAATGTGTCTGACCCTGACCTGTGGCTTGACCACCAAGCTTGGCCTCAGACCTGTGTCATCACCATGAACTTGCCCAATGTTGGGGGCTTATGGTTGAAGCTGCCTGCTCTCCTTGTCAGCTACTGTGGGACTGGCCATGATACTGCCCTCAGCTCCTGCCTCCCTGTCCTGCTGGAAGAAGACATGGATTAGTAAAGGTAAATAAATCCGTTAATAGAGTTTACTTAACCTGGAGGGACCTGCCCTGCCCCATGTTTCTATCCCCTTTTGTATATTAGAAGGCTGAACTTTCTTAGGAGAATAAAAAAGCAGCTAGATTTAATATCCCAGGGCAATTGCTGTGTCCAAGTCAGTTCATGTGAATGTGAGCTAGTTTTCCGTATCTAGTTTTCAAGACTCTTTGAGCCCCAGAAACATGGGGACAGGAGCTGTGGTTCCTCCAGGGGAGCAGCTGGCTGAAGCTTGAGCTGATGCTCTCCATTGGTCTCCTGTGTGGCTGGGGGTTTCTCTGGTGATCAGTGCTGATCTGCTTGGCTCACCTGCTTGACCTTCTGCCTACCTACTCTGTGTGCAAACCCAAGTTATTGTTCAGGAATTTCATAAATCAGAACATGAGCCTCCTGGCATTCATGCCTCCTGGTCATGGTAAAAGAGATGGTGAGGTGGTGGTTGAGAGCTGAAAAGAAGCTGGATGGTTTGTCTTGGATTGCTCTCTTCAGGACAGCATGTTAGGCAATGAGTTGATCCAAATCCCATGGAGTGTTTAAAGAGAAGAACTACAGTGATTTGTAGCAGAATGGATCAGGTTAGAATTCCTCTAAATACCTCTCCTCAACAAATATCCAGCTCTTGAGAAACCTGTGGCACTATTTCAGACACTAAGCAGAACAACTCAAATGTGTAGGCCATTTAAAGAAATGGAAGGAAAAAACACCTTTTGTTGAGTTTCCCCACCATTTGGAAGAAATATGGACAACAATGTCATCTAACTGTTTCTCCTATACTCTAAAGTATCTCCTTTTGTCCAACTCCATACTGGGCTTGATCTAGCCTCCAGAGAAAGACAGAGGAAAACTGGTTTCAAGGATCACACTCAGACAGTTAAACTATTGCTCTCTCAGATTTTCCAAATTTCCTCCAAAAAGTTTTTATTTCTCAGGAATGTGAAAAAAAATCTCTATTTTTTGCCAGATTCTGATAGGGTGAATTTGAGGAAGAGGCAAGTGTCTGCCCATCTGGGATAGGCGCAGTGTCCTCCTTCAGGGTATCTACAAGTGAATTTGGATGTGTCTGTTTAAGTGCAGTGCTAGTGTGAAGGTAATAGAAGAATATGGGCCTCATCCCACAAAGTTGTGGCCTGGAACACTTGCCAAATCAGATCCCTTACATGTGGGGTTAATTGGCATAATCTCGAAATGTTTTTTGTTTCCAACTGCTCTGCATAGATTAGCCTAGCAGATTGAAAAAACCTGTGGGTCCCTTCAAGCACTTGGGATAATATATTCTCATTTTAAAAGTACTGTTGAATATATTGAGTAAGGGAAAGAAAGGCATGAAAATGAGATTTTGGAAGCAAGGCAAAAAGTCACAATGTTCGTTTCATGATACATCTGGGATCTTACCACCTGGGTAGGCTTGAGAAGCAGACCTTCCAAATAAAAATAGCAGGATAATAAAACAATAATAGTAAAAAGCAGTGGTGAGGTACTTCAAAAATCTACATTTTACAGAAGTGTAATCATGATTTAAAAATACAAAAACACTGTGACTCAAAAGAGGGAGAGTGTGGGTGTTTGCTGGGGATGAGTCAAAAGAGAAGAAATTTCAACTCCAGAAAGCAAATGCAAAAGATGAAGCTCTGTAAGTAGAGCCTGCAAAAAGGCAGACCAAATTTATGCATTTGTTCTGCATCCAGAGTTCACCTCCATGCTATGTAGAAGTCATTGATTAACTGACATTAGATTGAAATGGGGCAATTAGACGGAGTAAAATGTCTACAGCATAAATTATACAAGAAAAGTGTCTGAAGAGAGCCTCCCCTTTGTCTTTAAGACTTGCCAGCTGTTCCTTTCCTGTCTTGTGATTTTTACCTTTCCAGATAAGCATATTCCTGTTCCCTAAATCAATCTGACGGAACAGAGTTAACTGTACATCACAGAGTACAGCTGTATGTCCAGATACATTTTTAATAGCTCAGCCAGTCCAGTGGCAAAACAGCAGTGAATCA
Organism: Fulmarus glacialis; assembly: GCF_000690835.1. Taxonomy (NCBI): domain Eukaryota; kingdom Metazoa; phylum Chordata; class Aves; order Procellariiformes; family Procellariidae; genus Fulmarus; species Fulmarus glacialis. Next base: position 18,123 of record NW_009188740.1, read on the forward strand.
TGTTAGCAGACGAGGAGGCTGGAGGGCAAATGGATGCTGTGGAAGCACCTGCAGCAGACATTGCTGCACACTTCCTTGGCCCTGATTTCTTGGAACAGTTTGTCACGTGCTTAAACTGAATGAAGGGTGTTCCTTGGTCCCCTTTGTAGTCGGCGGAATCAGGTGCTCAGCCCTATACAGTGTTGAAAGATAATTACAGGAGTTAGAAATCCTGCTGTTTTCCAGTGTAAATAAGAAAGGTAAATCACTGATTCCTTGCAAAAAGAAAGCCTGGGCAGTTCTGTGGCTATGCTGGCTCACTGCTTTTGCAACAGTGCAGGCTTGTTTCAATGCTTTTCACACCAGGAACAATGAAAACTGGGGTTTGTTTTAGAAACAAATTCCTTTAAGTCTCCTCTTGTGGCTATGCCTAGTGTAGTGCGATCTGGAAACACCTTAATAGTGTGTTTAGCTTGTTTGTAAAGGAAACCTACTCTTTGCCATGGTCTTGGGGTGGTCCATGCCAGTAGCACGCTTTTGCTGTGCCTCTCATCACATTGACTAATCAGCTGTGGGGTATTTTATAGGGCTGCCTTAAGCTGAACTCTTCTGCAAAAGCACAGAGTTTTTGGAGATGCGCACAAGCTGCCATTTTCAGCTGCAGCTTTTACAGCCCATATCCATTTACCAAGTTCACACCTGACTGAATATGGATGGTCACAGCTATGGCAGCATGAAGAGACCAGGTATAAAACCCAGGGCTGTGCTTGTAACTTTTTCATATCAGCACTGAGCAGCCTTTAAGAGTGGGGGTTTTTCTCAGACCTATTTTGTGGGGGCATTTGATTTGTTTTCTGGGTTGTACCTTGCTCCCTGTACAGCTGCTCTGGGCTCCTCGGAGTGGTGGGAAAGGCAGCCTGCCCTGACACATGGGGTCTCAGAGATGGGCATCCTTAGCAGTGCAGTGTGCACCGAGAGCATCTGATGACCTGCAACAGGTCTGGCTTTTGTCCAGGATAAGGAAAGCAAATCTTAGCATCCACCTCTCTGAACAACAGAAGATCCAATGGCTGTGCTATACAATGATGTGCACTGGGCTGTTGGAAGTAAACTTCGCATTAGGCATTTTCTGATCTTCCCTTTACTCATGCTAGCAAGATTAACGCGTGAGCTCTTCCACTGTAGAATAACACATAGTTCATAGTGTGGCCGAGTGAGATGAAGAACTGATCTTGTAAAGCCCAAGCTACTGTTTACAAAGTGGGGAGGGGGGAAATGAGTATTTAAAACAGCCATAGGCCTCTGCAGACTGCTTCAGCAAGCATTCAGTCTTTTCTCCTTGTGTTGTATGCAAGATTTGACAGTGAATGAGCTTGAACTGGTAGTAGCTGCTGGATGACCACTTCAGTTTCGCATTTAACATTTAACATTGTCCATGTAGTTCAAGTGGTACTTTCATCCATTCTTTTTTGGTACTGTATGTAGAAAGCCTTGTTATTTCTGTGTAGTTCTAGCATGGCACTGACTGAGAGCCACCCAAATCTGATGGTATCTCTCACCTGCAGCAGTCAGTATCTGACTCCAATTTTATTGGCAGGACACCTCAAGCATAGGAGCTCCACAACGATCAGGGGTTTATCACATTTATTTAATGTGCAACACTGTTAAGCCCAGCCAAGCAAAAGGAAAACAGGTAGACAGTTAGCTAAATGGTGTTTACATTATTTTTATGCTGGGCTTTATCTGACTTGTCAGACACCCACTTTATATTTTACAGACACGTCTCCCAGCCTTCAAAAATGCAGATTTATGATTTTGAAAATATTTTACCTAAGCTGAGAGCATTTAACATTTCGTAATTGGGTTGGAGGGTTGTACATATCTCACCCAGTCCAATCTGAAGGAAAAATGAAATGTTTCAATTTTTCATGTATAGACTGTGAAAATGTGAAGGCTGACTCTAATACATAAAACACAAGAGAAATGTAAACCAATCCAGTCTCATAATATATGTGCTTGTTTGGAAATTTCTTGGTGGTAAGGAGTGTTTATGCAGCACTGAAGTTAAAATATCTGAATATCACACAGACAGCATGATGATTTTGTACAGTGAACTCTTTTATAACTCATTTGAAATGAACCTGTCAGTCATCATTAATGGTCTGTGAAACCCTATCCCAAGCTAGTGCCAAGTCTTTCCCACAGAACGGTTACATTGTGATAAGCTCTGCTGTGTTCACAGTAAATCAAGGAGTTTCACAATGAAGTTACATGATAAGCTTTGCTGTATTGCACTGTAAATCATTGTGTTGAACAATTACACAATAAGCCTCCTTAGTTTTTTCTTTATGGAAGCATCTCTCGGTAATGGATAAAAGTCAATATGAATATTTTTCTCCCCTTTGTACAACCTACCTCAAATACAATTTATGGACCCTTCTTAAGGTTGGGGGGGAAGACCACTGTGATAGCCTTGTGTGCCTGCATGTGATATGATATAGTTAATAAAGCACTGGGATACAGTGGAGACCAAGAAGATATGTACTAGAACTTCCTATTTATGCAGTGATTTGTGTTTGCTTTGCTCTGTCTTGGTTTTCATTGTTCCATTCAATTTTTCTTAGTCAGCAATGCTATAAGCAGCATCTTCCCTTTTAAATTCTATTTTATTGATTCTTGTGGTTTACAGGACCATTTCTCTCCCTACCAGCTCCTCTCATGTGATTTAACCTGCTGCCCCTATTTGACAGCTCCCAACTCAATCAATTTATTCTTTACTCCACCCCAAACCTTCAGGTCTTCAGCTTCAGCTGTCTCCCAGCCATCTCCACACTGATGTCCCCTTGCCCTCCAAAGCCACAGCTTCTTGCCTTTCCTCCCAGGCTAATGCCCTGTGCCTCTCCCTGCCTGTCTCCAGGGCTCAGACTTGTCTTGTGATGCCTTGGTTTCATCTCCTTCTCCCTCCTCATGTGTCACGGCTTCCTAGAGACTTGCACAGCCCATTGCCAAGTGCCTCAAACATGCAGGTTGCATTCTACTTCCTTGGCAGAGCCTCTTAAACTCCCACTACTACAGAAAAATGCACACCTTCTAATCTTCTAATGTTGACAAGATGAAATAATAATAAAAAAGGTTCCTGTTGCCATTTCAGCTGGGTCCCTTCAGGTGTATAAATTGTTGGAGTCAGATTGTAGATGTGTCTGCCTTTCAAAGAGCAGAGAGTCGTTTCTGCATTAATGCATTGTGTACTGAAAAGGGCTATGGCGTACACCAGAGCTGCGGGAGCCAAATACCCATCTGCGGCACATCAGAAAAGCTCCAGTAACATCAAGGGTTGTAGCTTGGGTCTGTGCTGGCTGAAGGTCTGGCCTTGAGTGGGGACTGTGTAATGTAAGCAAGGAGATCGCTAATGAGGCCATTTTACCTCTCATGGAAACCCACTGCTGATATAGAAGCAACACGAGAGAGGATCTCACTGAAAAGAAATGAGAAATCTGGGCACAAAGCTCAGTGTTTTCAGAACTACCCTTCACATTTGTTTTATTGATGGATATATTGTTAGAAAAATAAAATACTCTTGCCCATAAGCTTAGAGCTGCTGCTGTCTTCTAAATCCTAGCATGAGACATTACCCTGTAAGTATACATGGGATTTGCTGGTGGTAGTCTGTCCTGTGTAGTGGAAAAGTCAGGGAGGAGCTCAAGTCTCTGCCAGCTAAGGTTTGCTGCAGTTGCCGAGACAGTAAAGTTTGCCATTTCTTTTGTCTGTTCAAAGTCACGTTGTCTTCTACAGAAGTTCAGTTGAGGTGGTTGTGAGGTTAGGAAGAGGGAAGGAGAGGTGAGGAATGTGGAATATTTTCTCGTCTGCATGCAAGGCAGATCACTTACAGTATGCGTTGCTAGTTTAAAAGCCCTCAAGAGGATGTTGCAGGGCTCTGATGTAGTAAGATATGTGCAAAATCAACACTTGCTGCCCTTATTTAAAATGTCATGAAGATGGGATGGCTACACTTTATGCAGGAGCAGGCTGTGTAGCCTCCAAGAGATATGTGCGGGTAGTATATTACGGCCCTTTTCCTGGTATGCATCTGTTGTGGCCAAAATACAGATTAAATCGTCTTGTAGCAAGTGAATATACTGACACATGCTGTAGTATGAGCAGCCTCCAAATGCGGCATAGCACCTATGTGTTCCCATTATGTAGGGGAGGCCCCTTTGTGTTGGGATACAGGAAACCTGCAAGTTTAGGTTTGTGATTGATGTACGTGTAAAACGTGATGGGGGGAACCCAGAAGGCTCTCGGAAAGCTGAAATGGGATGAGGCTGTCAGAACCACTATCCAGCCTGCATGTGAATCCTCATGTTGCAAGCAACATGTATGTATTGAAACTAGCTTATTAAAGCAGACATTTACGAGTTAAGAGGCAAATTTACAAAAGGGTTTCATACTTGGGAGCTGGGCCTTTGAAGCTGTCGTTCCTGTCTTTTATAAAAATCAGGAGGCATGCTGAAACTGCAAACTGCCTTGTCATCCCTGGAATCAAATCTTCAAATGAAGAAGAAATCTTTTATTTTTCCTAGAAAAGATGTGCTCACTGAGTCTGTTCAGATACTATTTGTATTTGTGACAGTAACTTTTTCAAGGAAATGAGCAGAAGATAGAACAGCACGCTGCTTCTGATTGTACATTTCTTAATATGCTTTAGAAATATACACAGTGGCAACATTTTTACAAGAAAATGCCTCATCTTTCATTAAAGAATGACTTATAAAAAAAGCCTTGACTTTTGTATAGCTGTGTATTTCATTAGGCATATTTCATACTTCTCTAACAACTCCTAAATGGCAAATAGTCCTGAGTAATATCTGGGAAAGAAAATTGCTTTAAATGGTTCATTTAGGTGAATTTAGCAATTTTATTTTGTATATCAACCAAAAAGCTTTTCTTAGCTCAGCTTTTCCACTTGCCAGAATACAGGTGTTTAGCTGAGTGAGATCACACACAGGAACATTCTCTGTAAGACACTTTAACAAAACCAAAAATACTTGCTTCCCAAATTATATTTTTAATTACTCCAGAGACACTGTACCTAGACGTTACCATGAGCAGGTAGAATTAGCAGGCACTAATGGGGAAAGCATCTGATTTCATCAGGTTTCCTATAAGCTGTTGAAGAGGAGCTGCCTGTGCCAAAAAGGAACTGAGTGAACACTAACTCCAAGATAGCACCAGAAGCGAAGTTCTGAGTATTTTAGCTAAATGTTTTTCCCAAAAGGCATCTTGTAACTTTGATACTCCTTACATGCTACTTCTAGCACAAATTCCTTTGATGCAGAACAAAAGCACTAAGTAAACAGAAAAGCCAAGCCCAAAAAGATTCACATCAGCAGGCTTTCCAGTGAAATCATAATGTATTTTCAAGCCATGATTTCTCCTACTTCCTTCTCTTATTACCCTTATTTACTCTTCATTTACCCTGATGGTTGAATTAAACCAGTATACGAGTGCTTTTCTTCTCTGAATGTCCGTTAATTTGACAGCCTCATGGCCTCAGTGCCCTTCTTTGCCAAATATTGCTTTTTCATAGACACAAGTTAATTCCTGTCGTATTGTGCGACAGGGTTGAGCACAGCGAAAGCCCAGCTTGCAAACTGCCTCATTTCTTTCCAGCCCCTGAGGAATTCTGAATGTGTCAGTAAAAGCAGATAAAACCATCAGCATGTTCCTTCTGTTTTCTTACTTCTGAATGTTCTTCTCAACCATATCCTAAAACATGGGGTGTTCTCTTTCATTTTATTTTCCCCACTCCTTGCCCCACCCAATTTCTTTCCATCTTCCACATTTCTTGTCTCCCCTATAGGGATCCAATGGCCATATATCTTCACTTAGTCTCCTTGCTGCAATTTGTTTGCATGGCTGGAAGGAAAGTACACTGTCACTCATGAGCCTTTACACCTGCCAAAGCTAATGAGCTAAGTTTGACCCTCATTCTGGCTGGTTATTTAGAACTTCACACTCCTAGCAGATTTCTAATGTCCTAGAGGAGCATCTGAGGCATTACTATAAATATTTCTATTAACAAAAAAATCTATTTAATATGCTTTTCTCGATGTAATATAGATATGATTGAATATATTTATATTGTTCTATTTCATATCAAAATTGCTTTTTTTTGCATTGAATATATTCATAGAAGTTTCAATAGCAGAAATAAAAGAATGGTATTTTTATTGATAGTTGACACTTGAAAAGTTTATTCTGACCATGGAGGAAATGCAGCAACAGCAGTTTTTAGCAAAGGTGCTTCTACCCAGCCTGACCCTGGGCTCCTGTCCTTTCTTTTTGGTGTATGTCCTCGTGTTCTCGTTGCCGCCCTGATGGCAGTGACTTTACCCCTGAGTGATGGTGACTAAGAATTGAGTCCTAAAGCTCATTGTTTTGGTGACACAACTCAGAATGATGACAAATGGGAAAAGGAGATGGGTAGTTGCCCTAAAGACATTAGGTGATTATTGGTGGGTGAACACGATATTTGTGGTCTGGTAAGAAGAGCACTCGGAAGACTAATACATGTTTCCCAAAGCTCTTATCTGGCAGGGAAGGGGGTGAGGAGGGGCTGGCGGTGCACCCCTGGGACCTTCTCCAGGTCCTTCTGGATCAGCAGCAGAGGGGAGGAGTGCTGCCAGCGGCACCCTGCAGAGGTGCTGCGGGTGTCCCCAGCCAGGCAGGCTGGTGCTTGCCGGGGGTGTGTTTACTTCTGAGAACAGCGTGTTATTTTATAAGAAATTTGCAGATGAAGGCCTAGACAACCTAGAGAGCCTTTCAAAAGATCCACAAACCTCCGAGCCAGTGTGTTGTATTTATCTCTTAAGGAACCTTGTCATTAGGCTCAAATTAAAAATGAGCTGTCAGTTTCTATTAATAATTAATGCTGAAATGTTAGCACTTTGAAAGACTGTTTCAAGTGCAACACATTCCATTTAATGCTGAACAGTTTTATATTTACAGTAATTCCACCTTTCATCCCTTAATGTCAACCTCTAAATCTTTAATGCTTTAATCACACTTCTTATTTTGATATCCCAAGTGAGCTGTTCTAACCTGTGTCTGCTCTCTTTCTATAAGGTGCACATTTTATACTGGAAGGTTAGTCAGCAGCACTTGTTAATTATTAAGGAAAACAAAATGCTACTGCTGGAAAATTGTTTGTTCCCAGCAGTATGTGTTACCTTTAATCTGTACTGACAAGAAGCAAGAGGAATCATAAAATAATCAGAGGAGCCAGGAGAGACGATTGTTTGTGAAGAACATTACCCAGTAGAAATGTAGACAGCCTTGATTTGATTCCATAAATGAACCTAATTACTGGATAATGTATTGTTCTATGGAAATAACATATCTGTAAAATATGTAGTTAAAAGAAGGCACTGTGAATTCGAAAGCAGGAGATTTTTGCTTTCGAGTTCTGCTCCCTATAGCATATTTCTGGACAGCACTAACTGAAGCTTTTGTCTTGCGCATGGACAACACTAAAAAAAAAAATGACCCAACCTGCAGCACATGTCTGTGAGCCAAGTTCTTTATTGTAGCCTTCCCATTGTGAATAAGGGAGAATTCTGCAAAGAAACAAGCCACCTAAATGTGTTGCAGAGTTTTATTTTTAAAATTCTTGCTTTGTTTGTCTCCCTGTGCATATCCCAGAATGGGATACAAATGAACAAAATAAATACTTGGAATTTTCTGAACTGCCAGGCAATTAATGAATATCCTAGAGATGCTAGAAAAAACACTTAAATGGCTTGCAAAGAAAAGAGACACTTTTGAACTTGTAGTTATAAAACATATTACTCCAATTTGTTTGGGTTTTCCTTGCTGTTTGAGAATAACTCCTTGAAGTGAGATGTGTATATATAGTTAATGGTATTTGTAACCATGTTTACATAACATTAATGGGTTACAGAGGGATATTAAACTATAACCTACTGTTTAATTACTGGGATCAGTAGAATGAGACTCTACCTTGCGTCTGGCAGATTCATGTGCTCTCATGTATTACTACCAATTTATGTTATGAATTTGTTATTCAGGCACACATTTTCTGGGATAGATGCTTAAGACCAACCCCATTGTTCCTATCTGTTTCCACTGGTGCTGCTGTATGGAGAAGGCAGATAGGTGTTTCCCTGCAGCAGACACCTCAGCCTGCCCTTTCCTCTGCAGGACTGAAGAGGAGGTATGGTGCTGGGGAGGGACCTGCTGTGGCCTCTGGGGCCCCGTATTGACAGGCCCCATAAGGCTGTCCTTGTGTGGGACCATGTCTTAATCATGTGTATCTACCAGCGGGAAGATATCCAGCCTGAATTTGAATGCTAACCATCCTTCTTTAATGATGAGTGTTAGTTATTCTATTCCCCCTGCATCCTGAAACACGTAGTGCTTTTCTTTCATCTTGTTTGTAGGCAAGTTTCTCATAGGCACACTTGAAAAGCTCTCCTTTGGCTTTGCATTTATAGCTAAGAGTTCAAATGCACTGTGCAACTCACAGCAAATAGTACCTTACTGCATGAATATCCATTCGAACTCAGGGGACTGTTAGACTGAGAAACTCCAAAAAAATTCCATCCCGTTTGTCCTGGCCATTCCCACCCAGGCAAGCAGAGTGCTGTGTTGATCAGGTCGTATTTTGCACCTATCTCACCCAAGTGCTAGTGAAAGCATGATGAGCAAAGTGGTGAAGTATCAGGACTGTATTACGATCAATTCTAGCAGCATTTCCATCTCAGGTGCATGTATTTCAGTGAGACTAAACTGGAGTAAAAGAAGGTAGGGTTTTCTCAGCCTCTGAACTTTTTGCTTGTATTATCAGCTCTCAGCAATATTATCTGCTTCTTTTATCAGGATCCCATTGAGTGGGCTTTTTCCTAATTACATGAGGAGTGGATGAAGTCCTATTAAGTTGTCTGTGACTAGAAAAAGAATTACTGCACTGATACTTTCAATCCTCACTGGCTTGTAAAAAAGGCATTCAAAGTCTACTGAGCCTCCACCTTGCACATCAAAAAAGAAATAGAAAAATTCCATCCAATTCTGTCCTTCCATACTGTGGAGACATGCACAATGTGCAGGAAAGTGTTAAAAAATATTTATAAGATGCCCAACAGGACAAAACAAATGGACATGTGTAGTATATGTACATTGTTCATTACAAACATGATTAGTGTGTATATATAATAGATGTGTTGTTAAAGCACAGTGGGTTCTTTGAATTTTACAAGTTTGTTATGAATTGATTTATTCATGAAATGCTTTGTTTCTATGACAACTTTATTGGTTTGCCTGTGGTCTAAATACATATAGGCATGGCAGGAATTCCACAGTACAAAACAAATTACACGCTACCACCTGAATGGCTCGATGCCTTTAGGGAATGTACAGAAATAGTCCACAATGAGGGCAGAAATCACCATAGACCATGCCAGTATGAGAAGGCTTGCTTAATAAAGAAAAATGCTTAAAGGTCCTCCATGGCTTCCAACTCTGCAATAAAAGGGAAAGATGGAAATGAAGAAAGGAATCTGGTAGGAAAACATAAAAGGGACCCAAAGCCCAATTGCAGAGATACTAGCGTATTCAAGAAAGCCACAGATCAAACACCAGCACTCTCTCCCACAAATAATAGAGCTTGCAAGAAGCTATTAATATTCATAACAGATCTAGAGCTACAAAGGAAACTGGAGAGCTATTGTTTAGTCAGAAATTAGTGTGCAAGTATAGGGCATTAGTTGATAAAAGGATAGGGAGGCTCGCTGGGACAACACAAAATGGGATCAGAGAAAAAAGCCAATAAGTGGATCAAATGACAAAAGGACAAATTCTAAAATACAGGAGCAATAATTAAGATGGGGCTGGGAAGATGACAACTGTTATGGAGGTCTGAGACCTAAACAGGAGAATAACACTTTTTAAAGTATCGAAAATGCAAGTTATATAGCAGGGCTTCTATGACTGGCCCCTGTGACATATGGCTCTCTCCAAAACAGTATCCTAAGCTATGGTAACAGTGGTGCTTTGGCTGCTTCTGTCCTGCGTGATACTGAGCTCTTTGGGAAATCACAAGCAGGAACGGGGAGTCTGTGAAACAGGCTCTCCTGCTCCATCACCCACAGTCTATCTGCTTTTTGAAGCCATAAACATCAGAAGAAGCAGAGAGCACACTTCCATTACAAAAGCAAGTTTTCTGGCAGCGTTTTTAAATCTAAACAAAAGTGCATGGCATTCTGGATCATTTTTAGAAAATTGGTATGAGAATTTCAGGGGGAGGAAGGATCACTGATCATCCTCTGCCTAGCCTGAAAGCTAGCATGCAAATGCCTTAAATTAGAGCAAACCAGGGCAAATGCAAGTCCTTGCTGGGTAACCACAGACTGCCCCACCAGCTCTTTGCCTCTGTGAAGGGCCTGTGCTGTGATGGAGGTGACAATATCTTTCCGTGCTCACTTGGCTCAGGCCAGGTTTGTGCCTTGTAATTTGGCTGTTGGGGTGTCGTTCATGAAAGTGCTACTGATTTCATCTCTTATCATGGAGTGTGCAGAGCCTGGGGGTGGGACAGGTAGATTTTTGCAGCACTATGGGCTTAAGGATGCGTTGCCTCCCTCGCACTGCAGCGAAGCCAGACTGCAAAGCTAATGGGGTTCAGTCACCATGATTTGGCTCAATAGTGAGTTCCAGACGATGCCTTAGTCAAATAACTTTTTCTCATTTATCAACTAGGTAAACTTAGTCACCTGCTCTGAAAGGTGACCAGGCTGACACTGACAGGAACTTCATGAGAGCCAGGGTCCTGAGCCCAGAAAGCACAGGGAGAAGAAAGCAAAGGTAGAGAGATGTGAAGCCGCGTGCGGCTTTGCGCTGGGCAGGCTCACAGCGTGCATACTTCACTGCCACTCTCTAAGTGCCTAAGCCATTTGACTAATTTGACATGGAAGCACTAATAAAATAAAAAGCTTCTCCAATTAGTGCATACTCTCTATTATTTCTGACTTGTGTTCTGACCCAGTCCCTTCCATACTCCTAATTGCCTGTGTTGCACTGACATTGCCTTCTGTGCACTTTTACAAGCTGTGGTCTCCTGCAAGAGGAGAGAATTATCTGTATCAGGCTCCATGATTGATCTGAAATGACTCTGTTACTTCAACTGGTCAAACTGCATATTTACAAACTATGCAATATTTACAGAGCTAGACTTCAGAGGGAGGGAGTGGTCACCTCTCTGGGCAGTGGGCATTATCCTCAGCTGGACATCCTTTTCTATCGTGCTTGCTTCAAAGCTGTTCATAGTGCCAGAGTAGCAATGGAACATCAAGCCTCCAGTAGCTATTAAAATAAGGCCACACCTAGAAGTCATCTTTACCCTGTGGGGGTTTTTTAGCCTGGGTATAAGCCTTAGGAGGGGAAGGAGAGTTGAACCAGTCAAGTAGCTTCTGACTGCACCAGACCTTTGGAGTCTGAAAAACTGCTGAGATAAAGCTTGTTGGCATGCCGAAAGAAAATAGTTTTGTTTGGTTTTCTTTTGGTCTCCATTTCTATATATTGAGTCTTCTGCCTGTGGAAAGAGCAGCTGCCCTTTCAGGATTCAGTCCAGATATAAAATGTAGTGGAGAAGCTCTTTTCTTTCTCAAGAAAAAGATTTTGTGGTTATTCTTTCAGTATTATTATTTAATTTCTTACTGGTTTGACCTTTATATGGTACAAATAGTGCATTTTCAATTCAGCATTTGTTTTAAGGAAGCACATAGGCTGGACAGTGGGACAGGGTATCCCTCAAGTCTGACTTAAGCTAAGGCAGGGAGCCAAAAGTAGTCCTAAACTCCCTTAATGGACTGGTGGAGGCTCCACTCAGCAATTCTGAAATATCTGCTGGCTTTTGAGCACTGTCCCCAAGAAACCCAGCAAGGAAGGACTGCTGGTGAAAGACAGCTGGGCAAGGATGCTGCTTTGCACCAAATATTTGGCTGTCGGAACAACCCCCGGAGCCAAGGTACCTGGCCAGAAGCCATCTGGTGCAGGCACTGGGGAGATGGGCAGCCTGGCAGCGCCTATATCACCAGGCCGTTCTGTTACAATTCTTTGTACATCCCCTTCTCATTTTCAGGATTTGGGAGATTTCTGGAACATGCATTGCAGGGAGTTGTGGATCTCTAGCATCCAAGTAAGGTTATGGTTTACACATGGTGCCATCAAAAAAATTCTGTTCATACCACATCAGCACAGCTCCTGGTATCTAGCACATGTATTTCAATCAGTGTGGCTTTTGACAGACCTGCTTGGCAGGCGGTGGATTTGCAAACGATTTTCAGAAGTCCCCCCTCCTTCCCTCTCATAAATGCTTTTAAGGCCCTTTCAAATGTTGTCTGAGCTAGGAAAATGTCATAGTTTATCCCATAACTAACCACAATATTTAATTATTTAATGATGGCTATAAAACAAGTGTAACAAAGGGAAAACTGTTCTGAACTTTCTTGACACTGTATTCAGCAAATACTTGCTCTTTATCTGACACACCATCATTTACTCCCTCAGCCCTCAGAGAACAGCAGGATAGCTGAACTATCAATATATTAGAAGAAAAAATCATAGACAAGGAAAGTAAATTCTGACATTTTGAAACTAATGGTGTAGTTCATCTCATGCACTGCATGCCTAACACTCAATGAAGTCTAGAGGGAAGAGCTTAATGCACCTTTTAAAATCTCTCCATTTCAGTCATAGATTGTGTGATGTCATATTTGTGCATATATATGTGTATAAAGGATATGTCATATACGATCTGCTATGATAAGTTTATGCAGACAGTACCTTACACACACACATTCAAATGCTTAATAGAAGTGCCTCTGTTCGCAGCCTCTCGGTTTGGGCTTGTGTATGTGCATGTGTGTGCATATACATGCATATAGAGGGGTTATGAACAGATACCCTTTTTCATTAAGCAAGTGACATTTTCATGCTGGTGCAGCATCTATCTATCTACTTTCTGGCAAAGCTGTGTGCCTTTCAGTCAGCATCTGACTAAAGATCAATGAGAGAAAGCTTTTTGAAGGTGCTTTCAGGTCCTGCGGCAAGGGAGATGATCAGAAAGCTGCCATAAGCTTCAGACCCACTTGACAAATGAGGAACTATTTTGGCGCTCTGTAAACTGCTGTCACATCAGTTAGAAACACTAATTAGAACTACTTTGCTATTGAAAGTGTCCAGTGCATTAAATACCACTTCTGCTTATTGCAATTAGCTTATCCATTGACTTACACTTCATACCACAGGACTATCAAAGATGGAAATGCGTAGGGGATTGTTTAATAATTTATGAGGGAAATTAGAACTGAATGGCAAATAGCTTTTGCCTGCTACCCTTTGACCTTTCATTCCTTGCAGAGCACGAAGCTCACATGTGAAATGTGCTCATCCTCGGTTTTGTCTAGCTGGAGAAGAGTCAACAACCCAAGATGTACAAGTAGCAAACATCAGATTATGTCTTTTTCTCAGGGTGATGTGGGTAGCTTCTGAGAAGCAATTGGACATCGTGGTACCACACAGCCTGTAAAGCAAGAGAATTTTATGCTGTCCCCGTACGGTTCTCCAAAATGGTTCTTATTATTGATAAAGCAGCAAGACTGTTAAATAATCTATACCATGTGGAGTTCAGAAGAGGTGGTGATGATTTTTAATGTCATTTCCTTTCTTCACAGGGCAAATTTATAGATGACAGAATCTCGTAAAAAAGTGAAGTTGTTTGTAAAGACTGAGACAACTTCATATTTTTGTTTTAAAGTTTAATTGTGAGTCTGTAGTATTTCAACATGCCTTAGGAATAAGAAAAAGGAAGCAAAAAGTTTCTCATGCCATAGAAGACAGAAAAGTGGCCCAGCCATTAAGGATGCTATGACTCTACATTATACACAGATGTTTTTAGCTAAGAGGAAAGAAGAAAATATCACTCTAAATAGCTGGCCTGCAATCTAGCACACAATATAAAGTCACGAGGCTGCATCCCTCACGCTGCTTTTGTTACCCTAGTCTAAGCACCTATTCTTTCTGCTCAGATTCCCACTGACGACATTAGTCCTTAGTTCAGTTGCCAGGGTGTTAAGGAAGATCAGGATTTGTAATTTGTTGTTTTAAATATAAAATAGCAATCTTACCACCACTCATACTTCTCAAGAGCTGGAATGATTTTCTCCTTAAGTGATTTTTTCGTTCTTAAAATTTTTTTTGCTCTTTGCTCAAAGAGTGTCTGTATTCTGTTCCTCAAATATTAGTAAGGTATAACTGTAATGCACATTTTTTTTCTAAAACTGTTCATTTAAAGAAGCAGATGGAAAACATAATGCAGCAACGAGGCAGTTTAATCTAAAGGCTCCTAAAAAGAATCACATTCAATGATCTGATTCCAAATATATTAAAATCTTCCTGTTTTCAAATTCCTTCATATGCCCATTCAGTGATCAATGCAGAATATTCCTTGTCTGCCTGAAGCCCTACATCTCACCAGACTGCTCCATACAGAAATATTTGTGAAAAAAAGTAATTACTATTTCATTTGCAAAATCTTTAAGTGATAGCAAGATAAAATACTATTAAAGGCATAAACATACATACACTCACCTAAATGCAAGTATAAATTACAATATGAAATGGCTTGTTCTTTGAATATATTTACAAGTTTGGTTCTGCTTTTTAGGAAGGAAAAGTCTCTGGAAGAGCAGAATGGAATTGCAAGATCTCAAACCATACAACGAGCCTACTCAGTCTCCTAACGCCAGAGGCCAAACCAGTCCTCATTTGTGCCCTTCAGTTTTGATGCCTGTAACTGGGAGAAGGGAGAGAACTGGTTTGGTTTTTTTAATTAGATACATTTGAAAACCAAAGATGATGCAACAGAAAATATCTCAGCATGACACACAGAGCTGTCTGAGGCCTGCTTTGGTTTGGAGCAGATCAGCTCTTCGGTCCCTGGGGCAAGCTGCACATGCTGCTTCGAGTGGCTTTGCTCTTCTGGCTGCCATAGAAAAAAATCATTTTTCCAGAAATTCACTGCAATGTTGAGAATTTCTGGCCATTATGGGGGTGCAGACCCGTACAGGAGCTATGGAAAACTTTTGAGCTTCAGCTGTGACTCCACCACTGCCACCAGCGAAGCTGCTATTCATGCCAGTGGAGCCTGGGCAGGAGAGGCGGAGGCTGTACTGATGTCCCAGCCTGAGGCTTCGCTTTCCTTCATTTCTAATTGTCTGCTACCTTCTTTTAAGACTGGTAACCTTAGAGTAGAGGGGAAAAAGAGGATTATTGTTAAGCATGATGAAATTTAACTTGTAATTGCTGTTTCCACAGCAGCCAACTGAGAGGTAAGAGCGTAGCTTTACCAAGCAGCTCCTGATCTCTAGGATTTACCGATGCTGAAAATGAGCAGGAAATCAGGGCTGCAGTGACCTGGCTGCGGTGCAAGTGCAACACGTGCTCATAGATATCCACACTAAAGACACAACATTCCTAGCAAATTTTGCACAACTTTGAAAATCCTCATGGTTTGATGTTTGTGTCAGGTTTTACCTACTATTAGTCAGACCCTGCATCATATTTAATGTCAGTTTTGGTATCCGTCTGCTTGAGACAGGGTGTCACAATATATTCCATTGCTGGCAAGTTTCGACAGGGAAGCAGTAACTTATGCATTAACTGTTTCCCACGAGGTTTCATGTTCCTGTAAAATCAGCCATTTAGGAAAAAAAAAAAAATGCAGTATTAGTTTAACTTGCTCTTTCACATGAAACTGCTAAGACAATCCCTGTAAAAAAAATACCAGCACTTCTTCAGATGTCCAGTGCTGTATGACATGCATTACAATGCTGCTCTTTTCTCTGGCAATATTTTAACAGCCAGTACTGATTTAGGTTTTTTCTTTGTTTAAAGCCCCTCTGTGGTGGCTGGCCAAAATTCAATTCTAAGAAGGGATCTGGTTTTCCTGTACCACACAAAGTAAGTAGAAAGCATGCTGTCCTGTACATGGTACCTATTGAAAGCCTGCCCTCAAAAGAAACATGCTGTATTGAAGAGTTCACCCCCTGTTCAGCCTTTTGTCCTCGGAAGTGGGAGATGCTCCCAGCCCTGAACACAGGGGTGCATGGAGCTGCTCTCTCCCCCCGCCTCCCTGAGCTTGTTTTATTGCCTGTTGTTTGTCGGCGATGCAGGTGCAGCACACTGGCTGCTGAAGGCCAAATCTTAAACATGTTTGTGTTTGTAAAAACTATTGATTCAGAGTTGCTCTGGCATGAGCGTCGGGTTTTCTATACTAGAGCATCAGTAATGTTATTCAAATCCACATGTATTTTTCAGACTGATCCCAGAGCAAATCTTTAAACACATACCACACATTGTTACAATGTACTAGGAAAAGGGTTTGTTATTATGATTCTGTTCACTGACTGTTTCTCTGCCTTTGTGTGATCCACAAAGATATAAATGAAGTATTGGCAATATCTTCTTCGTGCAATCCCAAAGAAAATGTGAAAGAGGAAGTTATAAAAGTAGCTTTAGAAAAATTCTTTTTCATGATACCAGACAGCTTTGGTTTTTTACTGCTTTAGACATTTTTAGTGCCTTTTTTTGGGTAGAAGACTTCTAGCCCACTAGGTAGAGTTTGGCCTTTTCTGTAGAAAAAAGGTTTACCTGCCAAATATCTCAGTTAGGGTTTCCTTCCCCATCTGCTACTGATGTTAACATGCTCCTCGCCTGAGAGGCATTAAAATTTCCTCAAGTGACCTCTGTCTGTGGGGTAAAGTATGGCCATGTCCCAGAGCTGCTGTAGGGAGAGGGGAGCTGTGGCTGTGCAGGTTTGTGCCTGATGGGGGGTGTCCGGGTGGGCTTTGCCCCTTCCCCCTGTTAGGGGGCAGGATGTGTTTGGGGGGGGCCCTCCAGTGCAAGTTCCCCTCCTGACTGCCCCCAGGTCTTGCCACGGGGTGCTGCTGGGGCTCCCAGCCCTCCTTGTGCCCCAGCAGCCAGCGGGATTCAGCTGCTCTTGGCGCCGAGGAGGTGTAACTATGCAGTAAGGTTATTTTTTTACTCTGATAGAAAATAGTTAATATACGAATTTTGTTTCATTTAACGAATGTACGTATTAAAACTCCCAACAGAAGCATGCGTGGCTAGGACAGCCCAGTTGAATGCAGTTGGCTCAGGAGGCAAAGGCTGTTCCTAAATTAGGACTGGACTGGAGGCAAGTCATTTTGTGCTCTGAATAGTGGGGCAGCCAAATTCTTTGTATCAGCTTTCCTTGTCTGAGAAACGCTCTTGTGAACTCTGGCTGGACTTAGTCCCTTAAAACTTCTGTAGATAGAAAAATTCCAGTGAATATTTTAAAAAGGTATTTGAAAATAAATGTAGTATATAAAAATACTCAATAAGCAGCTGAGCAGGAGAAAACTATAAGAAAAATTGCTGTTGTGTAAAGATATATAGTTGCAACAATAGGCTGATATCCAATAATTTACTACCACTAAGTTCTAAAAAACAGATGACTGCAAAGTGTTTGCTAAACCATTCTTTTTCATCTGACATGTGGTTGGATTATGTGAACTGACTCACCATTTAAATGGGGCTACTGAGATTGGGGTGTTATTGATTCAGACAATCCTTGACCTCAGGGATAACACTTGCTGTAACAGAGGAAAAGGGCTTTTAGGCTAGAATTCTCCACCTCTCTGCATCTGTTATTTGACAATACTGAGAACAAAAAGATTGAGGAAGCAAAGCATGAGTTAATACCGACAAAGTCAAGCAGCTTTCCCTGGGCTGCTTGTTCTGACGAAATACTGCTGGTGCTCTCCAGAAGAAAAATTCAGAGGTGCTGGGACTTTGGATTCAAATTTTCACCCAAGCTGCTCTGTGTGTGTATATGTGTATGTGTATATAAACATATACATATTTCAAAGCTATCTTTTATTTCATTGGGATTGAGTTTTTGTATTTTTAGTTACACTGAGGTGAAGCTCCAAATGCTTCCAAATGCTTGAAGTCTCCCACTCACATTTTTCTTCAGGGCAGACACAGGATTCCCATGAAATAACATCAGGCTTGTGTCTGTACAATAAATTGGAAGTGCAACAGCACCTGGGTTAACCTCACCGCTGCAGCTGAGCAAGGAGCAGCCCAGTAACACAGGCACCAGTGCTGCACACCGTATGGGCCTTGGGTAGATGCTTTGACTGGTCCTTGCTGATGACTGTGACACTTTGTGCTGTGTTCTGAGGTAGCCCAACTACTGTAGACATGGACTTGCCTACCCATGCACAGTCATATCTTCATTTTGCTAGGTAGTCCTACTGAGCAGGAAGCCTGCAGTCAAACTCATCCACATAAGGACTGCACTCAAGCCTAAAATAGGAATTTAGTCTCCTTGGGCTCCCTGTAGAGTCAGTCAAGAGATGGAAGTTCTTCTGCACGGCAATTTAGAACAGGTACCTATGGGAGGAGCCTTCTTTGCTTGCTATGTGCTAGGGAGACCAAGTCTCCCTAAAATGGCACTTACATTAGGTGACTGACAGCACTGGATCTGCTTCATCCCATCCACAGAGCAATAAGCGCCATTGGTTTTTAACGTCACCAGTGTCCTCTGCAAAAAGTACAGCTGTGTGGTTGCCAGGGAAGAGGATGTGGAGAACAGGTCTGTCTGTCCAAAGCGTCAGAGAAGGACGGCACAGCCCGGGCTGGCTCCACAGGAGCCTGTGGGGCTCAGAGAAAAACTCTGGTGAGCAGGACAGCTTCTGGACCCTGCACACAGAGCAGAGGGAGTGAAGGAGGGAGGGAGTTTTGTGTGTGTGTAGTGGGGTTTTTTGTTTTGTTTGTGTGTGGTGTTCTTTTTTCCCCTCCAGTCCTTGTGTGGAACACATGTTCTGCGTGTCACTGAGCAGGGAATTATGACTAGGATGCACAGGAAAAAGCAGAGGATGCCTGGGATATACGGGATTATTATGAGATTTGGATGCCTCCGCTTTCTCAGGAAGGACTTTGTCCAGAATTTGTCAAAGACAAAGAAAAGCTTTCTTTTCAAGAAAGCTATCAGTGGGCACTTGCCAGGCTGCCTTCAGGACCTTTTCTTTGCAGAAAATGACAAATGAGTAACACAGCTGTTGATCACAGTCCTAAATTAACTTAAAACTTGCACTTTTTTTTAAGAATATCATCCCTAGGCCTGTCTGTGGTCCAGGCACTGTGCGTACCTTCTCAGCCTGACATTCATCAAATTCCTAACAGTTATCAATCTCCAGACATTAAGCGTGTAGCCTGGCACTTGCCCAGCAGGTACTGCATGACGCTGCAGCTGTTGAACAAGTACCTGACCAAAAATTATTTTCTGGGTTTTTATCAGCTATTTCAAATCCCAGGTTGCAAATCAGTTGCTTCCTTTTTTAGTTATACGGAAGCAAAATGAGGTGCACCTGAATGCTTTTAAAAACAATTACTTCTAATACTATTTACCAATGCAAACATCCATCCATCCTCAATCCTTCCTCTGTAGACTGTAACACTCACTCCTTTCTTACTCTTCTATATGTAAACACTGTCTATGTTATAATCGCTGAGCATAAGTCAGGTAAAAGCAAAATCTGATGTATTAACAATGAAAATGTTCTTCTGAATAAAAACATGGATTACCATGGGATTTTTCTTAGGATTATACTATATTCAATATGGTTAAGAGCCTCAGAACTTGTCTCTGAAAGACTCATTCTTCTGATCAAAGTGAACATCCCATTTTTCTATGCCCGTTTCCTAAGCAGGTTGAAGAATGATCTCCTTATATGTAAAGATTTTCCTAGGCACAATTTCACTAAAATCGTTTGGGGAAAGGGCAATTGGCAATGTCTTATGGCTGATCTTCCTGTAGCCTCTCCAGTGCTATTGAAACAAGATGAAACAAGAGGGAGTTGGTCTTTGGGAGCCTGAAACTCCCCCTGTGAATGGTATTGTGAAAAGAAATCCCTTTGGTGTGGGAGTGTCTGCATGGAGTGGGCTGCTGTGGGCTCTCCTTGCAGAGCAGCAGCTGCCATGTTCATGCTACATGGCTGGTAGGTTCCATGGTGGGAAGGAGTCGAATGCGGAGCCCTGTGGGATCTATGTATGGGTTACATACAATATGTTCCATTTGCTTTTACATGTTTAGATGAAGGTCCACTAGCGTCAAGTGGTGGCAGCCAAAAAAATTTATCAAAAATGGCTACGACATGGATGCAAGGAAATGCTATGCATGCAGAAATGTTACTTGCCTCTCAGGACACAGAACTGTGTCACTGAACTACTGATATCATATGTCATACAACAGGCCTGCCCATGCCCAAAAAATGCAATGGCTGTGTCCTACTGAGATCTGTAAGTCAAGTCAAGGTACAGTCAGACAGCACAGCTTAAGTGTGTTTTTTCTAGCAGTATAAGAAATCCAGTAAAGTCTTCACAATTATTCCTAGGTGGATCAATGTAGCATAAAATAGTAGCGCACAGATCACGAGTCACATTGAAGCTGAATCCATGCTGACAGAGAAATGCTTTCACTTCAGCAAGTTTTTGAAGCACCTCATCTCCTATGAGCTAGATTATTTTTTCATAAATTGTGGACAACAAATAAGATGAGTTTAGCCCTTGCCTTTGTTGCTGCATGCGGCAAGCTGATCTGTGAGTAATGGAGCAAACAGAGCAATCTGTTCCAGAGCCTCCACAAAATTTTCCATTGTTTGGGGAACGAATCAGTCCATTCTCTGCATGAAAGGGAAAGTCACGCTTAGGAACTTGATTTGTTGCAATGATCTTCTTTAATGCATTGCACCACTAGTGACATTCTCGCTGATATTGGGGTCCTTTGTGTGCTTTGTATCAGTTTTATTTTCTTGCCAGGAAATTGAAACACCTATATATGTAAGGAAGTCAATCTTTGATTCTTTCTAGCCCAGAAGTGTGCCTGCTAACATGCTTCAGATGACAGATCGCATTCACAGTGGCACAGAACTAAGGTATGAAAAGTTTGCTAATGATTTTACCCCATCTTCCTATTGCAGTGTTAAGCTGCATCTTAAAATTAACTCTACTTAGTTATAATAGGGCATGAAGAGTCTTTTGGGAGCTCAGAGCAGTGTTTGGAAGGGCATGGCTTTCACCATGCTCACATGGTTGCTAAGTCGGAGCTGGTTAGATACTTCCTCTAAACTAGGACAGGACTAAGAGAAAAATCTAACTTGTGAGTTCATGTGATTTGTTCAGTACTAACCTGAATGCCCCCTCCTCCCCAAGAAGAAAGATCTGGTTTTACAGGGAATTCCTACCTGGACCATGTAATTCTAAAGTAAACAGTAGGCATCCGTATCAAGGAACCTTTAACCAGGAGAAAGACACTGGAGACAGAATTGAAAACTAAAGGGGAGGAAGAGGGAAAGGGAGTGAAAAGGAGATGAAGTTTACCCATAAAGGCACCTCTGTCTACAAGGATGAGAAATGGAGAATGCTGGAATTTCCCTCCTAATGAAGATGAAGAGCAGGTTTTCCCTTTCCCTGTTAAAAGGAATGTATCACATATATAAAGGGTCATTCACCATTGTCAAGTGTTACTATAGATGCTGGATAGGCAGTGAGCAAGAGCTCATTCCTCCAAATGCCTCAGGACCTTGCAAAGGGCATGTGAAGAGGGGCTGTAGCTGTCTGTCCTTGCAGATACGTGGCAGGGAGACAGCCAGCCATGGACGCTGATGGTAAGGAAAAAGTGGTAGATATGCTACCATTCTTCATTGTCTAGCAACATGGATCACTATAGGATCAGAGATGAAGGCCTTACTGAGTTCAGGGGTAGGCAGTGAGACTGCATTTTTGCCCTCTTGTATAGGACTGTTGACATACTGGTCTCTCCTCAGCCCAGGGAAAACCTAATCAAATATCTTCTCTTCCCATGGCAGCACGCTCAAAGGCTATGAAGACATGGCAGAGACAACAGCTATCCTCGTACCATTATCCTAACCTCCCTCTAGAGTCAGCAGATCTGCAGCCACCGGTGCTCGGCTCAAAGCTTTCGTGGCCTCCTTGAGGATCTTGCCATTCTGGGAGGTTTCTGGCATGGTCAGACTAGCTGGGTGCCGGTGAGTCCCAGAGGTCGGGGTTTCACACAGAACCTGCCCTGTGGCTTGGGGAGAGAAGTATGAAGCCTCAGCCTAGTGGCTGAGAAACAGCAGTGTAAAGAAAATGAAAAACATGATTTCTTAAGATTGCTTATAAATCTTAGCAGCTTTAGGGCAAGCTCATTATGGTCTAAGGCCAGCCTCATTATGTTTGGGATCCTAGGTGTTTGCAGTGCAGTGCTCCCATCAGCCCTGAGCAGCAAGCCATGCCGAGCTGGGATGGCTCTGCTTCTGCCTGGCAGGACGTCTGTATCAAGGGACCTTTAACCATCTGTGACTCTCCCAAGCTGTCCTCATGTTGCACCTTCTGCATGTTATGGAGCATTTCTGATTGCTGGGTCCTACAGAAATGCCCTGGTGTCCCAGGGACCAGAGCCCTGCAGCTCCCTACGCTTTGCCAACTAATAACCCAGCAGGTGCCTCCTTCGGCAGGGGGCAAAGGGACTTGCCCAAGGCTGCCCAGCATCTCAGGAGCTGTACAGGGTTGGTGTAAATCCCAGGTGTCCTCTGGAGGCTGGAAATGCCTCCCTGAGCTGCTCCAGCTGAGATTCTGCTTGTCAACATAAAAAGAGACTGGGAAATGCTGGTGAGAAGTGGCTGCAGCTGGGGGAGGGGTTAATTTTTCTCTCTGATTTTTCTTGTTTTACACTTCATTTTCTCTTTGCTCCTCAGAGGGGAATGTGGATCAGCTTACAAGGCGTTAGGACTACACCAGACTCTTTTTAAAGAAAAGCCTGAAATTCCAGGGAAGGATTTTACCCCTTTTGTCTGCTTTTCTGAGGAAGATGCTCATTAAAAGGAGAGGCTGAGTTTCAGCTGCAGGTCTATTACAGAGGTAGAAACCAGCTCTAAAGCTTGACTTTGGATCCTGATTTCCTCCAAAGTCTATGCTGAAATTCAGATTTAGGCTGCCCTAATGAAATATGCCATGCAGAATTTTTCTGGGCTATACCTGGGCTAAATTAACTCCTGGCAGCTTTCGGTGGTAATGTTTTGAAGTGCGGTCTGTGGGGTGTTTTTTCAGGGGTCATTCAGCAGTGTCTTGCCACAGAGAAGGGCACTATTGAACTCCTTGGAAAAGCTATGAAATTTCATACACTGGATGCAACCCCAGGAGACTAATCCAGCCCCAAACACTGTCACTCTTAGATTTGTGTTTCATTCAAGAAGTCATGAAGCAATCTATTTTGCCAGAAAAAAATCATTATTTTATCATCATCCTGAGTACTTTCCATGAGAACAAAATTTATCAAAAATGCTTGAGATCTCTGAGAAAGATCTCAATTGCACAGAAAAGCATTACATTGAATGTGAACTTAGCCTTTCTTTGGATTTTTCTGCTTGTCATTTTTACTTAAATACAAATATTAATGAAGACCTAAACATGCCCTTTTACTATTGCCCTTTATTTTATTTTTCTGTAAAGATTGCTCATAATCCTACAGCTATCTTTTTCCACTTTAAAAGGTTCTTGCTTCTTATTGCTGTCAGGATAATGCTGCATCATTCCACCTAACTACCAATAAATAGAAATGCAGAGCCATGACTTCTATTCGAAAGCATGCAGGATCCTTTGTACTGTTTCTGTATATACAAATATATCTTCCAACTTGTAGCTGTAGTACAACATCTGAATTAAATCATGACTTATTCTTTCTATTAAAGCTGTGTTGTCCTTGCCATTATCCCCTTTTCCAGTAAATGAGTACAATGAAAAATTGATTCTAGCTGTATTGGACTGCAGCAAAATAACAAAAGATGATTGTTATATTATCAAAGTTCTCTCTGCTTCCATAATACAGGAATCGAAAACACCTGTCTTTATCTTCTCAATCAATATTGCACCTGAGTCACATTTTCCTGGAAAACACTTTAAAGGTGTCCACTGTATGTTATTTAGATTTAACAAATGCATTATTCAGGCTGTCTTCATTTATTTTGATTACCTGAGATTGCTCTGCCATCCCTGTGAGTTATATAAAGCCTAATATTAAATGCCACACTAGACTAGTATGTCAGTAACAATATCAGATGACTTCTCTTATGTGAAGCAGTGTGACAGCTGAACAAGTACACTTTGTAAAATGTATGTGGAAAACTTGTGTTCAACAGGGACATTTCATGGCATGCCGCTCTCTTTCTAAAAGGTAGAGCAGGGCAGAGGGCTTCAGTTAATGGTTGCTAGAACAGAATGACCTAATTGGAAGCAGATTTGGGGAGAGCGACAGTCGACATTAGAGTCTGCATTTCCAGAAAGCATAAGACAGTGTCAGATGCCTAAAACTGTCAGCTGTGCTTTACAGCCATGCTTTTTAACATTTTTAACAGGCGATGCTTAAGAGCAGCTAATTTACTGCATGTCTCAATAACAGTCAAACTATTGAGCATCTAGTAAGAACAGAGAAATAAGTGAGCAGCTCTAGAGACGCGGCCATCATTTCAATGTGTGCATTTGCATATTCCATCTGATGCCTGAAGTCAGATGCCTAAAATTAGTAGATTTATTTGGATGTGTGGAAATAATTGTAATTTGTTTCACAGCAATCAATTTGTGATGCTTTGATTTCCCTTTCTACAGAATTAAATTATTAAGGGGCAAATACGATTTTCAAGATACTTTTTATCATTCCCTCTGCTTGAAGTTTTGTCAAGTTTGACACACCATAACCCAACATTCAGCCATGAGTAATAAATATTAAAAAACCCCAATCAAATAAAAAACAAATTAAGTATGAGAAATGCAAAGAAATGAGGGACAGCAGGA
Source organism: Fulmarus glacialis (assembly GCF_000690835.1). Lineage (NCBI taxonomy): Eukaryota > Metazoa > Chordata > Aves > Procellariiformes > Procellariidae > Fulmarus > Fulmarus glacialis. Next base: position 43,074 of record NW_009188740.1, read on the forward strand.
TAGTACCTTGCCAAGAAACGTGACCATAATAGGGGCCTCTTTTCCATATCCACTAATTATCTGCCATTTCTAGATGGCAACAGTGGTCTGAGTTAGGAGGCTGTGCCCATCTGGCTCTGAACAGGGCCGTTATGGAGGACAGGGAGCAGGATGAAGGGTTGAGCCGTTCTTCAGAGGTACCTCCGTGGTCCTCCACCGACAGACCTGCTCTCTGGCAAGTCTGGTAAGGCATGAGCTAATTGGAACTGCAGCAGAGACAGCGAGGGCTGCTGCACTGTGCTCAGCAAGGGGCATTTGCTCCAAGATTTGAGGCTGGTAACAGTCCTGCCTGAGGCAACGGGGAGAGGAGAGGTGATCGTCTGAGTCTGCTCTAGCTCCTCAGCTACCTAACCAGAGCTCTGCTAGGGCAGAAAGGATGTCCTTGGTATTCAGAAGAGGTCTTACACTACACCTGAATAAGGAGATGCTCGTATTCCTCCTGAGATGCCTGGTGGTGACACACAGCATCATGACATGCACTGGGGAAAACAGGAGAAAGCAAGCCAAGGGGTTCAAACTTTGGTCAGTACCTGAGTCTGGCTCATGCCAAGCCCAGGGAAACCCTTGCGCTCCCCTGGCCCCGCACACCCAAGGGCAAGGGGTCAGCCCTGCTCCAGCGGTGAAAGCAGCAGGGCCCCTGCCTACACTTCTCTTGCGTTTGGCATGGGTACCCATGTTTTTTCCATCCTCTGCCCTCATTTTGTTTCTCTGTTTAAAAACCTTGCTTTATAGTGTAGCAGAGGAAAAAAAAATCTGCTTAAAGATTACCTTCAAAGCCCCTAGTCATTGCACAGCTACAAGCACAGAAGTATTCCCTCTCAATCTTTTTTAATCTTGATTTTTTTGTTTTGTTTTACAGCTGGGCACAGAAGGACCGGACTGAGCCAGAGTGTTCCTGTAGTCAGACCCTGAGCTGCGCCATGCCTGCACACAGCCACTGCTGGAAGCACGCCCCGCCGCGGCAGCACGCCCCGGGACAGCCCTGTTCGTGCCTGGCTGACCCAGCGGTGCAGTGTCTTTCTATGATCCAGCAAAGCTGCAAGATTTCTGCATTAGCTTGTGCTCATTCCTCCAGCCCTGGAGGGGTCAGTCCTCGCTGTGGCTGCACGCATGGGGGCACAGAAATGAGGGGGTAGCAGAAGAGCCAGTGCAAGCGCAAAGCTGCCCTACAGCTGCCCTGGCCAATTATGGGGATAACCCAACAACACCCGAGGCTTGCTTTGGCTCAGATGAGACCCTGTGTGCCAGGATGCCTATGTCAAATGTTTTTAACCTTCAACCGGCAATATTGCTTTGGTACCTTTGTGAGAACAGGCTTTCTTGGGAGCTGTGCGCACCTCTGTTGCCAGAACAGCTTTGCTGGTGGCATTTTGGAGCTTCTACTTCTGATCCCAGCCAGAACGAAGGGAAGGAGGAGAACAAGAAATAAGAAATGATGTGAAAAATGTGTGCTGGACCTGGGTAAAGGCTCCTCCTGTTGGAAGTCGAACTCCGTCCACCTGTCCATCCTTCCCTCTGCATGCCTGTCCCCTGGGCAGAGGTGTACACAGAGGATATCTCAGCTGCGTTTCTTCCTCTGCTCCTGCCGTGAGTGCTCAGCAGGCTCTGCCTGCGCCCGGGCACCATGGGCTGGCAGGAGGGGGCTTTACACCTGGACCCGTGAGAACCTGCAGTCCTACTCTCTGCAGAAATGAGCTGCAAAGCTGCTGCTTAGCTCCAGGCCTTAATACGTTTGTATTTCTTTGTAAATATAACTAGCAGGTGAACTAAAAACTAAGCTTATGATGGGATTCTGGCTTCCATTAAGGAATTTTGTACCTATTTAAAAAATATATGCAGGAGCATGTTGCTGATTATTTTAAGAAGCTATGCAAATTTATTGATTTGCAGTAGGAAAAGCTTGCTGTGATGTGTAAATTAAGCCATTTAAATCATCCTGTTTGGTAACTGAAGCACCAGCTCTGTTTACTCAATGAGTTAATACCCTATTACCCACCGTAGTTTTATAGTTGCACTTGTGGTCCTTGCTGGCCCAAACGAGCTAGCTGGCTGTCCCCCTGCTTGTCTTTACCAGCAGATAACCCTCCCACTGTCTGGGCTAGGTTTCGGTTGTTGCTGTTTTACGGTGCCCCAACGTGTGCCAGCTGCCTCATTGGCCAGGCAGGACTGGCTCTCCTCAGTAGGAGAGGACACGGTGGCCTTGTGTGGGTGGCAGGCTGCAGCCAGGACAGCAGCGGCCATGCCAAGCTCTGCTGTTGATTGCTACAGATGCCTTAACAAATATCTCTCCGTGGGCAGAGTTTCCACCTAAATACTTCTGCAAAGTGCAATTAGGGATATATTCTGTTTCAGTCCTACCCTGAGTCAATAGTGGGTCAGATGTAACTGAAGATTAGACAGACCCTAAATTTTTTCATGTCCTTGCACATGAACATTTGGAGGCTGCTTTAAGGATAAACCAAGGGATATGTTAACACATAAATCCTGCAGATAGTTACATTAGTTCTCAGGCAAACACACACATGCCCCCTGTATCTGTTACAACAGAGCTGGGCAATTGCTACCTGAAGTACGTGGGTGTGCTTCTAGATGTTTGCAGACACATGGGGTTGAGGCCTGAGGTAGCGTAAGAGGTTCCCGGGAATCTCTAACTTGGGCTCTGCCCTGAAAAGGGGCGCTGCACAAAATAACACATCAGATAAGTGAGGGCTCCTTTAACAGGTGCTTTTAATGAACCAAAAAGTTGAGAAGAAATTTTCTGTGGTGGATTGGCTTTTCCCTTCACCCATGTTTGATGCTAACATCATCATTTACACTTTCACCGAGTTGTTCTCAAATCTGCTTTTTCCTAACAATAGAATAAGAATCATTCAATAATTGAGGATTATTTGATGCAGGAATAATGCACATATCATCCATCAAGGCAAAACCACCTGGCTTTTGAAAGCCTTGCACACAACGCAGGTAGCATTTGCTTATTTAGAAAACTACAGGCTTTTGGGACAACTGACCATTGGTTGAGCCAAGCGATATTAAGACGAGTGGCTCAAAACCATACCTTAGTCCTGGTAGGCAATGCTGCATCCTTTCAGGGAAAATACAATGTTCTAAAACTTGCAGATGAAACTGAAAAAAAAAAAAATTAAATGCAAATGTTAAAATGCATGTTTTAGTTCTCACATTTTACAAATTTAAGAGGTGCTGAATTTTACTGACAGTTTTCTTGGCAGCAAGTGAATTCCAAAGATGCACATGCAAATATTTGTCAAAACTGAATTTTCAATTTTGCATGCATAAGGATTACTCCAGAAGTGCTGGCATACTCGCTTGCTCACAGAAGAAAAGTAGTGTCATGTGGCACGTCTGGCCAATCACAGGAAAACTCTGTATTTTTAATTTTAAATATTCTGATTAATCCATAGAGTAAAAAAATATAGTGAAAAGAAAGTCGCTGAATATATTTGAATAACAAATAAATTCAAGATGGTGTGATTGGCTTTATATATATTCCCCGAGCAAGGAGAGACAAAATTAATCAAATAAATTATTCATTTTGAATTATTTGTTCAGCTCTGTTTTTACCAGTGGAGGCCTAATACTGATGTCTGAATTTTGTAGTTCACTCCAAAAGCTCTCGTATCGTGTGTCCTATCCTCCTGATAGCCACCGCTCTGCTTTGGGTCTGGCTTCTTCACACATGAGCACTGCATTTGCTCTGATGATGTATTTTCTGTGAAAGAGTTGCTAAAAGCATTAGGTCTTGAGTAGCAGGCACTGAAAGTCCTAACGTGCTCGTTGACCAAAAGGCATTAGAAATGTGATGTTGCCCATTTCTACTAAATCATTACAACACAAATAGCGCTCCTCTGCCTTGGCCTTTGAGCAGAATTACATTCAGGTTAGAGTGCATCCGTACACTTACCCCAAGAAGCACTCAGCGTGGCTGTCCTAATTGCACCCCAGATATCTAGACCATATTTAGATAGAGGATTTAATGGCTCCACTACCAAAAGTCCGTTAGCCTTTATTACATTTATTTTCATCAGAAAAACTAATCATTGTGTCCTCTGAGGTAAATACAGTAATTAAAATATAATTCTTCTTTCTTTGATAGCTATGCGATGTATAGTGCTTGTCTACAGTCTTGTTCCAGGCTCATATAGGAGGGACAGCAGAAAGTTGAACTATTTAAGCACATATCAGTCTTCTGACGTTAGTAAAGCACTGTACTGAAAACCAGAAGGGGACAGCGAGTTGCTAGGCAGGGCTGCGCGCTTCCTCAGCGGCGCAGCTCTGGGCCGGGGACAGCAAACTGTCCCTCGTGGTCGATGGGGAGGTGAGGGTGTGCCGCGGCACGGCAGGGCCCCGCCGTGGAGGGCAGGGTCTGCAACTTGCCCGAAGCCCCAGATCTCACCGTTTCCATGAAGCAAAGGAGCAAGGTGCTAGAGCATCACTCTCCTCCATCCGCTATGGACAAGTGGTGGAATGACAATCAATGCTGCAGCACCGTCTTGCTGAGGGGAATTTAAAGTGCTAAATGGTCTGTCTCTGCTCCAAAACCCGTGTGTGAGGCTCAGGTTGGCACCTGCCAGCCACGTCCTGCTGCCCAGGCAGCAGCCGGGGCCGCGCGGGTGCTGCCCCAGCCTGGGCAGGGGCCAGGGCGGGTGCGGAGGGGGGTTGTGACAAGGCCGGCGAAACCTGGAGCAGTATGGTCAGCTTGTTTCATAAAAGCCACCAGATGATCGTGAATTTCATTGCCAAACCTGACTGTATTTCAAATGCGAAAATGCACGAATGTAAGTGGCACTGTCAGCTCCCTAAAAATCACATTTTCTGCAGTCTGCAATACTTGTTCTGTTCCATATGTGGAGGGATTTTTATGAAATGTTCCAGGCAGAAAGTGAAAAACTCTGCGGTGTACTGGCACGATAAAACTATCTTGCATGAATGCAGTGCTTTCCACTTAAAGTGACTTGCATAAGTGGAAATATTATCCCCATTTTGCTGATGAAGAAACTGAAGCCCAGCATTTCCTTTGAGTCACATCCAGTGAGCAAGGATAAAGCCAAGAATGAATGTGCTGACACGCAGGATTTCCCATTGCTACCAGACAGGTTGTCTCCACCGAGAATATTTCATTCTGATTTTATAGTTGTCTTCTCCCTGATTAAAGCACCATCTTGCTAACCATTTTATTTCCACAGGATAAAAAAAAAAAATATTACCTGTATTTGCTCTAATCTGCTCTCCAAAGCATCTCTTAATGTGGCGGGAGACTTTGCAAGCTTTGCTTGCGATGATTGGGCACAGCTGGAAGAGGCCATGTCCTAAATTAACGGATGCAACTGGTGCCTGCACTAAATCTGTATATGTGCAGGTCTACAATATACGGAAGCCAGCAAAGGAGCCAGTGGCTCCTGGAAGACTTATGTTGTCTGTAAGGAATCATTATAGCTTTGGTTAGAATTGTTAACAATTCAGCAAAATGATACGAGACATAATTATGTGAGTTATTGATCAATGCATATTAAGAAAGACCTCCATTTATAGGTCATTATGAAGCGTTATTGGGGCCACCGAGTGCATCAATAAAATCATTTATTTCTTCACATGGATACTAAAGAAGACTTAGAAAGATGCCATGTGCAGAAAGCTGCTTGTGCCAGTAAATTATATTTACATCTGCTGCATATGGATAGATGGGATACAGGCCAAGTATGTGATGGTGGGAAGCAGCTTGCTGCTTCTGTTTTGGGAAAGTTCATCACGGTTGAAATTTTGGACAAATTAGATTCTGAATCAAACTAGAGAGAGAGCAGTAGATGAGCTCAAAACTTTGGCTGCTCTAGAAACTCCATTCAGAATAATATACTATCTCACGTGTCTTATCTTTCCATCAAAGTTTTGAGGACGTTTTTTGGTTGCTGATGGGAACAGGGAAGAAGAGAGCACCGAAACAGAGAAAAACACGTACAATCCATTTCACTCCAAGTTTCGTATCTGGAAAATGGAAGACATGGAAGAGGTCCATTTTTGCTGCCATTTGGATAAAACTGCAAAAAAAATTAAGAAGGTATGAAAGTCAAACTGTGCCAATGGTGAAGCTGGTCTTCTGCACTGGTTTGTACCCAAACTCAATATAGAAAATAGAAAAATCCAAGTAGAGTTTTTCGGCAAAGTGCAAGGCTTGGAGATGAAGGATACAGATACAGGCATTTTGTCCTCAGAGGCAGATGAGTGCAGTAATTTCCCTGGCACAAAAGCAGAGCTGAACAGAGGCCTCCCAGGAAGGTCCCCTTGCCTGGTTTTGCACCTTTTTAGGCTCCCATCCCACTGCCACCTCCCTCCATCTGGCAGTGGCCGGGGGCTGGCAGGGAATAACTAGGGGTGTTACCACCGGGGGGGGCCAAGGTCCAACCTGCACCCCAGTGCCCCCCGCGGGGAGGAGCTTCCCCTGCGGCAGGAGGGGTCCGGGCAGGGGCTGCGGGGGCACGGGCAGAGAGCAGCTTTCGCCTTTGCTGGTTGTGCATTTTGCCCCTCTGGAAGAGCAAGAAGCCGGACCTGCCTCCCGGTGCTGTGCCCAAGACGGGGTGAGAGCACACTGTCCAGAGGGTCCGGCTGGCGATGCAGCCTGCCGATTGCTGACGCAAATCAGAAACATGGCACAGACCCTGCCGTTATTTTGCAGTGCAGAAAAAGCAGCCTTTTCTTCAGAGAACAAGATAAAAATTGGCTCCTGCTTAATCTCCAAACCACCTGAGGGTGGCTTAGTGACTCGAGCAAGCAGAGCCGCTGCCCCGTAACCCAAATCTTGTCTCGGTGGCGGTGGTTGCATTGCCCTTCCCAGCCGGGGCAGGAGGGACGGGCAGGGGCTGCTGCCTGCACTGCTTTCGAAACTCCTGCAGGTTGCAGTGTGCGTGGGGAAACGTGAACACAGGAGGGAAGAAAAAAGGGAGGACTTTTCAGTCATTGTGCCGATAGTTTGTTGACTTGTAGTTATTAAACACGGAGAGCTGGCTAAAAGGGCATCAGGTGCTTCCAGGCTTGGCTGCTGATGGGCAAGATCTGTGTTAATGCTTGTGGGCAGTGATGGCAGAGGGGTGCAGGGGGAAGCAGAGCGCCTCAGCATTGCTGTTGCTGGTGGAGTGTAAAACGGGGCACTTACGCAGCCTTCTGCACCTCACCTGCGCTTGGCAGCGTGGCGGCAGCACCCTGCCCAGCGAGCAGCATGCCTGGCTTTGTCACAAAGTCAAGGACACTTACTGATCCCTGTGCTTTCCCTGGTCAGGAAGCCTCTGATCCCAGCACAGAGCATCCTGCAAGGATGCCACTACCAGCCTTTGCTGCCCGGGGCGTACCTGTGGATTGTCCCACAGCACGTACCTCTGTTTGTCCCACAGATATTTCACTGTCATCTGTGTACTGAGTCAAGCCCAGCCAGTGACAGCTCAGTGTAGTAGATCACAAACAGTGAAGATTTTGCAAATCTAAAATAACATTTTCCTGCTGCAGATACGGAGTGGAGACCGAAGGTGACTGAAGACT